>NW_027253348.1:0-16306 GCF_044704955.1 Pristiophorus japonicus
CCCCTCTTTTCTTCTCCCCCCCCCCCCACCCCCATCCCCATCCCCTCTGGTGGGGGGCGGGGGTGTGCAGCAGAGAGTCGCACTCACGGGTCCTGCTTCTCGGCACCACGTGGAGGGTATGATTCGGGCTGGGAGGGGGTGGGGCTTAACAGGGCGGGGCTTTTCAGTCGCATGTCTGTCAAAAAAAAGTGCAGTATGGGGTGTGGGGCGGGGCTAGATCGACTCATGTCTGTCAAAAAAAATGCAGTACAAATAGTTACTGTCCTTTTATCAAAGCCATTCATGATTTTGAACACTTCAATCAAATCTCCTCTTGGCCTTCTCAGCTCTATGTAGAACAACCCCAGCTTTTCCAGGCTCTCCAAATAACTGAAGTCCCTCATCTCTGGTACCATTCCTGTAAATCTCTCTGCCCTCTCCAAGGCCAAGGCCTTGACATCTTAAAGTGTGATGCCCAGAATTGAACAAT
The DNA here is from genome assembly GCF_044704955.1 of Pristiophorus japonicus. Taxonomy (NCBI): domain Eukaryota; kingdom Metazoa; phylum Chordata; class Chondrichthyes; family Pristiophoridae; genus Pristiophorus; species Pristiophorus japonicus. The sequence continues at coordinate 470 of NW_027253348.1, forward strand.
GTATTCCAGCTGAGGCCTGACTAGTGCTTGATAAAGGTTTAGCATAACTTCCTTGCTTTTGTACTCTCGTCCTCTGTTAATAAAGCCAAGGATCCCATAAGCTTTTTTATCAGCCTTCTCAACTTGTCCTGCCACCTTCAATAATTTATGCACATATACCCCCAGGTCTTTGTTCCTGCACCCCCTTTAAAATTGTACCATTTAGTTTATATTGTCTCTCATTCTTCCTACCAAAATGTATCACTTCACATTTCTGTGTGTGTGTCTGCCCATTTTACCAGCCTGTCTCTGTCCTTCTGAAGTCTGTCACTATCCTCCTCATTGTATACTACATTTACGAGATTCATATCCTCTGCAAATTTTGGGTATTCCCTATATACTTAAGGCAAATTAGGGAAAAATGTAGGTACAAGCAAGCCATAATAATAATGTGACTTTAATTATCCAAATATCAACTGGGATAAATGTAATGAAAGTGCTAAAGAAGGAGAGGAGTTTCTGCAATATACCCAGGACTGCATTCTAAATGAATACTCCCAATGAAAGGAAGGAACTAATGTTGGCTCTAGTTTGGAAATTGGGAGTGGGGCAAGTGGATAATGCAAGGTTATGGGAACATCTAGGAATCATTGAGCGTAACATAATTTGGTTCAATGTTAAAACTGAAAAGTAAAGGAAACAGTTAAAGGTGAAGACTGGGAAAAGCCATTTTCAATGAGATAAGAAGCTCAGATAAATGGGAAAGAAAACTGTAGGTAAAACAGTGGACAAGTATTGGGAAGTATTTAAAAAGTAGATGCTTAAGGTATAAACTAGACACATTCCCACAAGAAGTACAGTGATGGAGAAAAATTGGAGTCCCTTGGATCAGTAGAGAAATTCAAATAAAAATGAGACTTAAATGGCTAGATATTAAATCTAGGGCTAATCACACGCAAGATTTTTTTAAATATAAAGATGTGAAAAAGATTAAAACGGGTAAGAAAGATTATGACAACTGACTGGTAGATAAATAAATAGTATTGGATTTTATTCTTCACCTAAAAAGAAAGAGTTGTTAAAGAAAAAATCTAACCGATTAGAGTTGAAAAAGGTAGAAAGAATGGCGGTGATACTAAATGAGGACTTTGCCTTGGTTTTTGCAGAAGCTTGCGGCAGGCCAGTGAAGGGTTACAAAAGGAAAAGGTAGAGCAATTCGATAGGATAACTATAGATGAGGAAGTAGTAGTAAAAATATTGGTGGAACTCAGAATGGAATAGGCAATCGGCCCTTACTGCATGCATTCTACAATTGCGAGGGAAGATGAGGGAATAGCAGAGGCTCTGATCATAATCTTTCAAACATCTTTGAATATGTAAGTTGTGACAGACAACTGGAGGTTTGACAATGTAACTCTTCTGTTCATTAAAATAATTAAAGACCTGCTGAGTATTTCCAGCATTTTCTGTTTCTATTTCAGATTTGCAACATCTGCAGTATTTTGATTCTGTGCAACTAAAGATCAGTCCACCGAACATTGGTTGTGGCTAACCTTCTCGATGTCATAATATGAAATAAAACTAATACTCACTTAGAAAATATGGGTTAATTAAGGCCAGCCAGCATGGATTTCTAAAAGGAAGTTATGTCTGACAAGTTTAATAGTTCATTGAGGAAATAAAGGAAATATAAGGATTTTCAAAAGATGTTTGATAAGGTACTACATAGGCTTGTTGATGATAAAGCAGATAATGTAAAAGGGAATGTAACCGCATGAACAGGAAAAGGGCAGAAAACTGATACCTTGTAGACTGGAGGAATGTGTAACCACTTTGTGTACAGGAGTCAGTGTTGGGTCCACTTCTCAATTTTGTCTTTGTTTTTCTCTATCTGTCGTCTTCCTCCCCACCCCCTATCCAGAGCCATCTTCATCGCTATCTTCCTCGATTGGACTTGAAGCATGCAACATGTGATTGCCATTCCATGCCTCATTTGGGGGTTCTGCATATGTGCAGCACTCCCTTGGGTCTTGATGACTTGGGTCCAGGACTTTTTACCTTCCTGAAAATGTCGACATTTTGTGCATTGAATTAATGGCTGAAAAGAAAATCAGTGGAGCTCAGAACAGGTGCATGAGGAAAAGCTTGAGGGAGAAGAGACTGGAGAGGGGAGAGTGATTGGTAAGATGAGAGAGAAACAAGCAAAAACTAGAAAAGGTGCAGCAAGCTAGAAGAATGGAGAGAAAGTAGAAATAAAACATAAAATGAGAAAGAATGGAGAGAAAGTAGAAAGAACAAAATGAGGACTGCAGAAAGGTGAAGAAGAGCAGCATATGGATGGAGGAAGGGACTGGGAGGGAGAACAGAGATCAAGAGGACAAGATGGGATTGCATTTTTAAGAGAGGACATAGAAAAACAAAGCAGTATATTTTTTAAGTAACCGGGTATGGTGAGGACTTTGTGTGTTGAATAGGATGTGAGTAAGTGGCAGTAAGCGGATGCACAGATGCAGTTTACACGGGATGTGTTGGAGAAGTTGTATGACTCACTGTTGTATTGGGTCAGGGTCTGCAGGGGGCTGTGGTGGGTCTACTCTTGCAACAGCCCTCTGTGCACTTGTAAGTGAACAGGAAAGGAAGCCAGGCTCCGGCCTGAAGTGCTGAATACAGACTTGCTGTTGGTATTGGGATCCAGATCCTTGCTTGTGACAGACCCAGTAATGCAGCAAAGCAGTAATTAACTTAAAGTACTTATTTAAGCAGATGGACAATATTCATTGTCAAAATGCATATATAAGAGAATAAACTAGTCCTGAGTGTTTCTTTTAGTTCAAGTAGTTCAGTGTATGCTAGTTGATGAATCTTTGTCATTTTATAAAAGACCATTTTCATTTTTGAGAAGACCGTAAATTTCCAATTTTGCTGATCGCACAAATCATTTATTTTCTCAAGATCACAAGATGGGGAAGGTCATTCAACAAAACTTAATTCATCCATCCAGAGAGATCCTAAAGTATACCCATTGTAGCATTGAATTGTTTCTTTATTGATTCCACGGTTTTTGCCTCCATCTTTATCTGGAAGTCTCTTCCATATGTTGATCGCTTTGTGTCGCGAAGAATTTTCTGATGTCCTAAAATGAGCTTTTACTAGTTTGACCCTTGTTTTATTCTTGCAATTTATTTGTCTTTTCCATTCTCTTAATAATCTTGTTTACCCAAGATCACCTCTCTGATGCCTCCTTTCTTGTCTCAAAAGCCCAAGTTTCGTCTCAAGTCTTTCTTCATAACTCAGATACCTGATGCTGGGGATCAGCCTCATGACCGTTCTCTGCAATGACTTTCTTGTTTCCCAGTAATCAAAGCTGAATGCAGTATTTGCTATTCGCTTTATTGATTGTTGTTCTCCATTAGTTGGAATGTTTAGCATTGAGTCAACTAAGATTCCTATATCTCTTTTAGTTTAATCTTTAGCTATTTTAGCACCATTCGTGAACTGTGTTACCTGTTTTTCCACCCTGTATGCAGCATTTTACATTTGTCTGCATTAAATTTTAACTGCCATTGTTCCTCTCTCTTACACATTGCCTAATTCATTCTGTAGTTTCTGAGCTGCCTCACCTGATTCCACTGCCCTTCCTAGTTTGGTATCATTTGAAAATTGACCACTTTGCGTTGAATTTCTGTATCCAGGTCATTGACTGAAATTTTCACCTAATGCAACAAGGCTTTTTTTCAAATTCGACTAAGATATACAGCGTTCCTTCACCTAGCCCCAATGGTATTCAATATGGGCATATACAAAGAATAGATTCTTAGGATGATTTATAAGTCAATGAGTTCATATGACCTAAATAAACCATGAAATTGAAATTTGACTAGTTTTAAACCTGAAGATTGGATTATAGATTCATAATTTACTGCCAGGTATTTAGGGCCCAAATTTCCCCAGCCCTTTTTTCCGGCGCACTAACCCGAGGTGCGCTGGAAACGCGCCGAAAAAATGTGCCCCCATCCTGGCCGCTCCGCCGAGTGTCCCGGGTCCTGGCATGGTGTATATAGTGGACTGGGGGGCAGAGCTGCAGCCCTGTGCCGGAAACAGTACCGACAGCTGTCTGCATGTGCAGTGGAGTCTGCGCGCATGCTCCTCGCCCTTCCAGTGCGTCCTGCAGGCTGTGAGCAGGACCCGATGCTCTTCGCCCCTATCCCTGGCCGAAGGGTCTCCCGCACTGGCTGGGGCGGGCCCGCTGTGGATCTCTTCTTCTCTCTTCGCCCCCCCCCCCCCAAACGATGCCACTGTGGATCCCCCTGCCCCCCCCCCCCCCTTTGCTCATGTCGCTGTGGATCTCTCTTCCCCCCTCCCCCCCTCACTGATGCTGTATTCAGCGCCTCCTTCCTTCCCTCCCTGTTCAAAGATGTTGCATTCAGCCTCTCCCTCCCTCCCCCGTTCGCAGATACCAAGTTGAGCCTAGCCTCCTGGTGTGCATCTTGCCGCCCCTGTCCCAGGCCGAATGGCCTCCTGCATAGGCCGGCCGCTGTCGAGTTTAGTTGAAGGTAGGAGTTACTTCAGTTCTTTTATTTGTTAAGTGAATTATTTACTTCAGTTCTTTATTTTTTATTGAATGCTTATTACTTTTTGTGCTGCATTTAGTGCTTTGTAAGTTTTGGTGCTTTAGATGCAGGTCTTCTCCGCTTCCTTCTATTTTTTATTTGTTAATTAATTGTTTAGTGCTTTGTAAGTCTTGGTGCTTTAAATGTACTAACCTGCGTTGATTTCTTAACTCTCCACAAGGGTTTTCTGTGCGGCCACAAGTGGCCATATTCGCTGGCCTAAGTTAGTTTGGAGCAACTATTAGCTGCCCAAACTGGCTTAAATGGCCAAAATGGCTGGTAACACCCCCTTTTGAAAAAGGGAAACTAAAAAAAATCCTAACTAACTCACTTACACTGGCGCAAATTAAATGTGCAGAATGGGGATTTTTAAGATACTCCAGAAAAATCAAGTTGCCCCAAATAAAAACGGAACAACTCCTGGGCAAATTTGGGCCCACGGTTAGTAACTCTATTTTTAAAAAAAAAAGGATATCAGCTGAGGGATGGAAACATTTTGTAATGAGCACAGAATCAAGTTTGAGAGAATGAAACTTACAGATGCGTATTGCCATTCTTTCTGCTATTGAAGATTTCCAGCATGACGTAACTCACAGAATTGAATTTTGTTTCACCGATTGCAGGATTTTAGCAAAATCTTCCAACAACCATGCTTTGGCCAGTTGTGACCAGAGACTCGACTAAAATTTTAGAGCTTTCTGGCTGTTTAAAGTGACCGGTTAGGGCACAGGTGTGCTGAATGCTGAGATTTAAAAAAAAATTACAAAGGCAAGTTTACCTAAGCGCTCGTGGAGTCACAAGTCTGAGAATTTGGGGCCACTTCAGCTAATTGTAGCTCAGTCACTGCTCAAGCTCTCCTGCTTATTACGACTGATGAAAGAGGGCAAAAGAATGATTCTACAAAGCCTCCCTTTAATGGAGGCATATAGCGAATGCAAGTGTCTGGTTTATAGATTCATCAAAGATGCCTGCTAAACCTAAGTCCCTTATGTTGTTATTGTTGACCAGGGGCTGAACTTAATCTTCATAACTGCTGTGCATTCCTTTTAAGGTCTGAAATTCTATAAGATCATGCAACTGATCTGGAAGGTGGGCAATGTGATAACATCATTCTCGCTAGAAGGATGTATGAATGGCATTAGGTGACTAGACAAATTCTTTGGACTTTATTGTAGTTACTTAAGGAGGTATTTGTTAACCGCGAAGGACTATGGAGTGTCCTTGGTTTCGACTGCCCCCAAAAGTTTGTCGCCATTCTCCGCCTGCTCTACGACGACATGCAAGCCGTGATCCTGACCAACAGATCCACCACAGACCCAATCAATGCCCGGACCGGGGTCAAGCAGGGCTACGTCATCGTGCCCACCCTCTTCTCGATCTTCCTCGCTGCAATGCCCCACCTCACACTCCAAGCTCTCCGCTGGAGTGGAACTAAACTATAGAACCTGTTCAACCTTCGTCGCCTCCGGGCCAGATCCAAAACCGTCCCATCCTCTGTCGTTGAACTACAGTACGCGGATGACTCTTGCGTTTGCGCGCATTGAGGCTGAATTCCAAGTCATCGACAACATCTTCACTGAGGTATACGAAAGCATAGGCTTTACAAAGGTCTTCCACCAACCTGACACCGCCACACAGCAGTGCCCATAGTCATCAAGATCCACGGCACAGCCCTGGACTAAGTGGACCACTTTCCATACCTCGGGAGCCTATGATCAGCAAGGGCAGACATCGACGGCGAGGTTCAACACTGCTTCCAGCGCAGCCTTCGGCCACCTGAAGAAGAGAGTGCTCGAAGATCAGGCCCTCAAATCTGGCACCAAGCTTATGGTCTATAGGGCTGTAGTGATAACAGTCGCCCTGTATGGCTCAGAGATGTGGACCATATATAGTAGACACCTGAAATCGCTGGAGAAATACCACCAATGATGTCTCCGCTAGATCCTGCAAATCTCCTGGGATGACAAATGCACCAACGTCCGTGTTCTCGATCAGGCCAACATCCCCAGAATCGAAGCACTGACTACACTCGACCAGTTCCATTGAGTGGGTCACATTGTTCGCATGCCAGACACAAGACTCCCAAAGCAAGCGCTCTACTCGGAACTCCTACACGGGAAGCGAGCCCCAGGTGGGCAGAGAAAATGTTTCAAGGACACCCTTAGCCTCCTTGATTAAGTGCAACATCCTCACCGACACCTGGGAGTCCCTGGCCAAAGACCACCCTAAGTGGAGGAAGTGCATCCGGGAGGGCGCTGAGCACCTCTAGTTTTGTCACCGAGAGCATGCAGAAAACAAGCGCAGGCAACGGAAGGAGCATATGGCAAACCAGACTCTCCACCCACCCTTTCTTCCAATAACTGTCTTGAACTCAGTCTGTCCCACCTGTGACAGAGACTGTAGTTCCTGTATTGGACTGTTCAGTCACCTGAGAACTCACTTTTAGAGTGGAAGCAAGTCTTCCTCGATTTCGAGTGACTGCCTATGATGATTTGTGTTTGCCTTAAGTAAGACCTAACAGAGCCCAAAGATTTGTCTTGTGTTGACCCTCCTGCTTATTTCGCTCTAATATAGAGATATGAACTGGAACATCTGTTCCAATGTGAAAAGAAAGAAAGACTTGCATTTATATAACGCCTTCATGATCACCAGACGTCTCAAAGCGCTTTACAGCCAATTAAATACTTTTGAAATGTAGTCACTGTTGTAATGTGGGAAACATGGCAGCCAACTTGCGCACAGCAAACTCTCACAAACAGCAATGTGATGACCAGATAATCTGTGTTTGTTATGTTGATTGAGGGATAAATCTTGGCCAGGACATCGGGCATAACTCCCCTGCTTGTTTTCGAAATAGTGCCATGGGATCTTTTACGTCCACCTGAGAGGGCAGATGGGGTCTCAGTTTTACGTCTCATCCGAAAGGCAACACCTCCGAAAGTACTGCACTAGAGTGTCAGCCTAGATTTATGTGCTCTAATTCCTGGAGTGGGACTTGAACCCACAACCTTCTGATTCAGAGGCAAATGTGCTACCCACTGAGCCACAACTGACACATGTGGATATATATAGTATTGTCTTCTATGTAGAAAACATTTTAAACAAAAACAAATCAAGTATTTCTGCCCTGTAGAATTGAAGCATTTTTCTTTAATTTTTTCCAGTTTTGACGAAAGGTCATTTACCTGAAACGTTAACACTGTTTCTCTCTCCACAGATGCTGCCTAACCTACTGAGTATTTCCAGCATTTTTTGTTTTTTTTATTGATTTTCCTAATTATTAAATGTTACACCTCCATGACTGCTGCTAACTAGCAAGAAAGCGATTCCTCACCAAGTGATAGAATTCTCTTTCTTTAAAAAAAAAATGAGAGCAGTTTCAACAGTAAAACAAGAAAGGAACAATTCTGTGATTACAACAAGAATTACATTTATGTAGCACCTTTTAATATAGAAAATGTCCCAAAGCATTTTCGAGAGGAGAGAGAAAAACAGACAAAAATAACAAAGGACGAGATAGTGGCCATGTCACAGAGTTAGAAGGGGTGATCAAAAACTTGATCGAAAAGATTGGTATGGGAAAGGTTTTTAAAGGTGGAGGGAAATGGAAAGGCAGGAGGGTTCAAGGAGGAAATTTCAGAGTAGCGATGATGCAGCTATAACATGTCTACTCTGACGACGCCACTTTCACACTAGTGCCTCTGACGTGTTGTCTTTTTTACCTCAACAGAGGAATCCCCTCCGTCGTGGTTAACCTGGCACTCGACCGTGTCTGTTCTATTTCCCACACCTCTGCTCTCACCCCTTCCCCTCCCTCTCAGAACCATGACAGTGTTCCCATTGTCCTTGCCTTTCACTCCACCAGCCTCCACATTCAACGGATTATCCTCGGCCATTTCTGCCAAATCCAGCGTGACCCCACCATCAATCACATCTTCCCCTCCCCTCTCGGCATTCCGAAAGGACCGTTCCCTCCACGACCACCCTGGCCCATTCCACAGTCACATCCAGCACCCCCTCCCCTTCCCATGGCACCCTTCCGTGCAAGCGCAGGAGATGCAACCCCTGCCCTTTTACCTCCTCCCTTTCCACTATCCAGGGCTGCTCATGCTGTGTCGTCTCTACATTGGGGAAACCAAGCGTAGATTGGGTGACTGCTTTGCGGAGTTCCGTTCAGTCTGCAAACGTGACACTGAACTTCTGGTCGCCTGTCACTTTAATTCTCCTCTCCATTCCTACTCTGACCTCTCCGTCCTCGGTCTCCTACACTGTTCCAACGAAGCTCAACGCAAGCTCGAGGAACAGCACGTCCTCTTTCGTTTAGGCACTTTACAGCCTTCTGGACTCAACATAGAGTTCAACAATTTCAGAGTGTAACCGCTGCCAATCTTTTGGCTCCCTTTGCCCCCATCCCCGAGCCTGTTTCTTTTTTTTCTCCTTGGCTCTAATGGCAGCTGGTCATTATCCCACCCTATCTTGACTAATGTTTTTCTAACTCCTGGCATTACCATTTCAATTTGGCCCAGCATCCTTTTTGTGTCTCTAATCTCTCTAAATCTCTCCTGTCTTCCACCCTATCACAGACCTTACCTTTTGTTCTTTCTTCCCCTCCCCCTTTCAGTGCTTCTCAAGAATGTGTTCTTTCCGAACACACTCCAATTCTGATGAAGGGTCATTGACCCGAAACATCAACTCTGCTTTCTCTCCACAGATGCTGCCTGACCTGCTGAGATTTCCAGCATTTTCTGTTCTGTTTTTATTCCAGATTCCAGCATCCACAGTATTTTGCTTTTGTATGTCTGCTACCAGTGTTCGGGTAAAGGGGAGAGTTGTGCAAAAGGCCAGAGTCTGAGGAATAAAAGGATGTGGAAGGAGGCTGTAATGTTTTGGGGTCTCTTCTGCCCTTCTTGCATTAGGTATTCTGTCCTCCATAACTTGGACTGTTCTCTTAGTTGAGCGTTAACTCCCTACATCCTTGAAATTCTTCACTGGCTTTTATACCATGGTAAATCTTTGCTGGCCTGCACAGGATAATGAACAGAAAACCTTCAAATTTCTTTAGCTATGGGGTTTAACCTGACTTCCCACAGGATTTTCTCTGTCTTCAAAAATGGCAAAGTAACACCAACAAACCTTGATATAGAATTCAACTGCCATATTAAATTTAAAATGGATACGCTGATTTGTATATTTATACTAGATGTTAGACTATACGGACATTTTCAAATAAGGAAAATTATAAATTGGTTTACAGTGTCTAATACTATTTTGCTAAGTATACATGCAGTATGATTTTATATTGCCAACTGCGGCAGCCAGTTGGCCTAATTTGGACATTTCATAAGTTTCATTTGATTTCTCTGATTTTGAATATTCTCATAATTAAACATCTCCAAAACATTTGCCAGCATTTCATGACTTTGAATAACTTTGAACAAAACTCAAAAGTTGCCAGGCCTGCACATAAGCAGGGTGTTTGAAATATATCACTGGGTACTCTCAAGCACACTCCTCAGATGATCTCCTTGGAGAATAAAATGAATTATCCTTCTATGTAATTAAGCTGAGGATATGATTCTGAATGCAGCTGGTTTTAAACTCTTGTATTGTGTCTGAATTAAGGGAAGCACTACCAAACTAAAGCTAGATGCTTCTTTTTTGTTACAGGGGCATAACATTTTGGTAGAAAGAATAAGGAGGCCACATACTCCTTGGAAAATAAGCATCTTAATGGGGTAGAGGAGCAGAAGGATCTGGGGTTACAAATACACAGATCACTAAAAGTAGCAACGCCAGTTAATTAGGCCATAAGAAAAGCAAACAAAGCACTGGTTCATTTCTAGAGGGATAGATTTGAAAAGCAGAGAAGTTTTGTTAAACTTGTATAGAATCTTGGTTAGACCACACTTGGATTACTATGAACAGTTTTGCTCTCCGTATTATAAAATAATATAGAGGCACTGGAGAAGGTGCAAAAAAGATTTACTAGAATGATACCAGAACTGAGATTATACATATCAGAAAAGACTGAACATGCTGATGCTCTTTTCTCTTTAAAAGAAAAGAGAAGACTGGGGGGGGTGACCTGATAGAGGTCTTTAAGATTATAAAGGGTTTGAGAGGGTAGATATAGAGATGTTTCCACTTGGGGACACCAGAACTAGGGACCATAAATATAAGATGGTCACTAAAATCTAATAGGGAATTCAAAAGAAATCTCTTTACCCAGAGAGTGGTTAGAATGTGAAACTCACTACTGCAAGGTGTAATTGAGGTGACTAGCATAGATGCATTTAAGGAGAAGTTAGATAAACATAGGAGGGAGAAAGCAATAGAAGCTCATGTGGAGCATAAACCATGGACCTGTTGGGCCAAATAGCCTGTTTCTGTGCTGTAAATACTATGTAATACTGTGTACCAGATGTAATAACGCTGGAGGCGGTAGCAGAAGTAGGGTGGGTGGCTGCAAAGCCATTGTGGCATTTGAAGATACAGTGGGACTAGGGAGCCAATATAGGTTAGTGAGGGCAAAAGTGATGATCAAAATTTTGTTCTGCAGTAAGACCAACTTGCCCAAGTTGGAGGTTATGGGGGATAGGAGAGAACAATGAGAACGCTGGAAAAATTGAATTCAGACAATGTATGCTTTCGAAGAAAAATATAAAAAGTAATGTTTGATCCTACATTCTATGGGCCCAAAATTGCCCAGGAGTTGCTCTGTTTTTTTTTTTTGGAGCAACTTGATTTTTCTGGAATATCTTAAAAATCACCATTTTGCACATTCAATTTGCACCAGTGTAAGTGAGTTAGTTAGGATTTTTAAAAGTTAGTTTTGTTTTGTTCAAAAGGGGGCGTTACCAGCCACCTACACCCGTTTTGGCCATTTAAGCCAGTTTGGGCAGCTTAATAGTTGCTCCAAACTAACTTAGGCCAGCTTATGTGGCCACTTGTGGCCGCACAGAAAACTCTTGCGGAGAGTTAAGAAATCAGCGCAGGTAGGTACTTAATGATTTGACTAAAGAATGTGAATAGGATCAAACAGCTATACAGGACTGACAAACTTCGCAAAGTTAATTTACTATACAACAGAAGTATTCATGGAAGCTTAAACTACAAAAATAAAAAGTAAAGAGACAAAACATATTTACATAATTTTTTCAGAATATCCAAATAAAAAAATAGAAGTACCTCCTCGTAGGAAAGTACTTTCATCAACCGGGTTTAAGAAAAGTCTTGAGTAAGCTCATTAAAATTACTGGCTACACAGTTATCACCCCCTCTTTCTCCCCCCCACCCCCCCCCCCCCCCCCCCACCCAAATCAATGGCAAACCTTTAAAGATCATATGGACGAACTTCAGCAATTGTACATCCCTGTCTGGAGTAAAAATAAAACAGGGAAGGTGGCTCAACCGTGGCTAACAAAGGAAATTAAGGATAGTATAAATTTCAAGGAAGAGGCATAGAAATTAGCTACAAAGAGCAGCAAACCGGAGGATTGGGTGAATTTTAGAATTCAGCAGAGGAGGACAAAGGGTTTAATTTAAGAGGGGGAAAATAGAATATGAGAGGAAGCTTTCCGGAAACATTAAAAACTGACTCCAAAAGCTTCTATAGATATGTGAAGAGAAAAAGATTAGTGAAGACAAACGTAAGTCCCTTGCAGTCAGATTCTGGTGAATTTATAATGGGGAACAAAGAAATGGCAGACCAATTGAACACGTACTTTGGTTCTGTCTTCACAAAGGAAGACACAAATCACCTTCCGGATGGACTAGGGGACCGAGGGTCTAGTGAGAAGGAGGAACTGAAGGATATCCTTATTAGGTGGGAAATTGTGTTAGAGAAATTGACAGGATTGAACGCCGATAAATCCCGAGGGCCTGATCGTCTACATCCCAGAGTACTTAAGGAAGTGGCCCTAGAAATAGTGGATGCATTGGTGATAATTGACTCTGGATCAGTTCCTATGGACTGGAGGGTTGCTAATGTAACACCGCTTTTTTAAAAAAGGAGGGAGAGAGAAAACGGGTAATTATAGACCGGTTAGCCTGACATCGGTGGGGAAAATGTTGGAATCAATCATTAAGAATGAAATAACAGCGCATTTGGAGAGCAGTGATAGGATTGGTCCAAGTCAGCATAGATTTATGAAAGGGAAATCATGTTTGTCAAATCTTCTGGAATTTTTTGAGGATGTAACTAGTAGAGTGGACAAGGGAGAACCAGTGGATGTGGTGTATTTGGACTTTCAAAAGGCTTTTGATAAGGTCCCACACAGGAGATTGTTGTGCAAAATCAAAGCACATGGTATTGGGTGTAATGTACTGACGTGGATAGAGAACTGGTTGGCAGACAGGAAGCAGAGTCGGGATTAACGGGTCCTTTTCAGAATGGCAGGCAGTCACTAGTGGAGTGCCGCAGGTCTCAGTGCTGGGACCCCAGCTCTTTACAATATATATTAGTGATTTAGATGAAGGAATTGAGTGTAATATCTCCAAGTTTCCAGATGACACTAAACTTGGTGGCGGTGTGAGCTGTGAGGAGGACACTAAGAGGCTGCAGGGTGACTTGGACAGGTTACGCCAGTGGGCAAATACATGACACATGCAGTATAATGTGGATAAATGTGAGGTTATCCACTTTTGGGGCAAAAACACCAAGGCAGAATATTATCTGAATGGCGGCAGATTAGGAAAAGGGGAGGTGCAGCGAGACCTGGGTGTCATGATTCATCAGTCATTGAAAGTTGGCATGCAGGTACAACAGGCGGTGAAGAAGGCAAATGGTATGTTGGTCTTCATAGCAAGGGGATTTGAGTATAGGAGCAGGGAAGTCTTGCTGCAGTTGTACAGGGCCTTGGTGAGGCCCCACCTGGAATACTGTGTTCAGTTTTGGTCTCCCAATCTGAGGAAGGACGTTCTTGCTATTGAGGGAATGCAGCGAAGGTTCACCAGACTGATTCCAGGGATGGCTGGACTGACACATGAGAGACTGGATCAACTGGACCTTTATACACGAGTTTAGAAGGATGAGAGGGGATCTCATAGAAACATAGAAGATTCTGACTGGAATGGACAGGCTAGATGCGGGAAGAATGTTCCCGATGTTGGGAAAGTCCAGAACCAGGGGACACAGTCTTAAGATAAGGGGCAGGCCGTTTAGAACTGAGATGAGGAGAAACATCTTCACTCAGAGTTGTTAACCTGTGGAATTCTTCCGCAGAGAGTTGTTCATGCCAGTTCATTGGCTATATTGAAGAGGGAGTTAGATATGGCCCTTACGGCTAAAGGGATCAAGAGGTATGGAGAGAAAGCAGGAAAGGGGTACTGAAGGAATGATCAGCCATGATCTTATTGAATGGTGGTGCAGACTCGAAGGGCCGAATGGCCTACTCCACCTATTTTCTATGTTTCCAAAACTCTCCTCTCTTTCTCCCCACCCCCCCCCGATCAAAACTCTCCTCTCTTCCCCCCCACCCCCCATCAAAACTCTCCTCTCTTCCCCCCCACCCTTCATCAAAACTCTCCTCTCTCCTCCTCTTCCCCCACCTCCCCAGAATCAAAACTCCTCCTTTCCCCCTCTTCTCTCTCTCTCTCTCTCTCTCTCTCTCTCTCTCTCTCTCTCTCTCTCTCTCTCTCTCTCTCTCTCTCCCCTTCCCCCCGATCAAAAGATCTCCCCACACCAACCTGTTTCTTGTAGCCTCAGCGCGGAAAGGCAACAGGCTGGCCTGTGCGGCAGGCCACTCAGCCCGGGATAGGGGCGGGACGCATCGGGTCCCACGCTGCAGCAAGCATCGTCATCATCATGGGTGGGAGGAGCTACTGCGCATGCAGACAGCTGTGGCCAATCTTTTGTAGTCGTGATGTTGGGGAGGGCATCAAACAGGAAATTAGAGGTGCAGCAGTTATAATGGGTGACTTTAATATGCACATAGATTGGGCTAACCAAACTGGAAGCAATACGGTGGAGGAGGATTTCCTGGAGTGCATAAGGCATGGTTTTTCTAGACCAATATGTCGAGGAACCAAATAGGGAGGGAGGATATCTTAGACTGGGTGTTGTGTAATGAGAGAGGATTAATTAACAATTTCGTTGTGCGAGGCCCCTTGGGGAAGAGTGACCATAATATGGTGGAATTCTGCATTAGGATGGAGAATGAAACAGTTAATTCAGAGACCGTGGTCCAGAACTTAAAGAAGGGTAACTTTGAAGTTATGAGGTGTGAATTGGCTAGATTGGATAGATTGGCGAATGATACTTAAGGGGTTGACTGTGGATGGGCAATGGCAGACATTTAGAGACCGCATGGATGAACTACAACAATTGTACATTCCTGTCTGGCGTAAAAATAAAAAAGGGAAGGTGGCTCAACCGTGGTTATCAAGGGAAATCAGGGATAATATTAAAGCCAAGGAAGTGGCATACAAATTGGCCAGAAATAGCAGCGAACCCGGGGACTGGGAGAAATTTAGAACTCAGCAGAGGAGGACAAAAGGTTTGATTAGGGCAGGGAAAATGGAGTACGAGAAGAAGCTTGCAGGGAACATTAAGACGGATTGCAAAAGTTTCTATAGATATGTAAAGAGAAAAAGGTTAGTAAAGACAAACGTAAGTCTCCTGCAGTCAGAATCAGGGGAAGTCATAACGGGGAACAAAGAAATGGCGGACCAATGTCGAAATCTCGACCTCCGATAAATGACTCGGACACCTTCAGCTCCGACAGAAGTTTCTTTAATTTGCTTGCTAGCAAGGGAAAGGTCACACTCAGTCAATGGCTAAGTGAACACCTCCGAAATGGTACAGTTTGACGAGATATTTATACAGTAAAACCCAAGTTATGGCCTCTCCCTGTGTATTGGCTCTGTCTTGCAGTCAGTGAATACAGATAAAGAGTTAATTACTACATCCTTGTCCTGACATGGTTTCCAGATATTTCCTTTTGAAAGGGTTATTAATTAGCTAGCTGGCCATTATTCGATGAGAGTGTGGTAATGAGCTATTACCTGTCTTGCATTGTGTCAGGATTGTCCAGTATCCTAGTCGGTTATCTTTTTGTATAAAATGGATGAGGTCTCTACAAGAGATAATGGCTGGTGGTTTGAGTACTTCGAAAAGGGTGGGGTGGCATGGAACTGGTGTCGTATAGACAATAGGAGAGCATCATGGGGGGGGGGGGGGGGGGGGGTACTTGTCTCAGCAGGACTTGCCTCCTAGCTGTCTGGTGGCTATCAGCCCTTTCAAGCCAGG
>NW_027253349.1:0-16303 GCF_044704955.1 Pristiophorus japonicus
CTCCCTCTCTCCCACTCGCTCTCCCTCTCTCCCACTCGCTCTCCCTCTCTCCCACTCGCTCTCCCCTCTCTCCCACTCGCTCTCCCTCTCTCCCACTCGCTCTCCCTCTCTCCCACTCGCTCTCCCTCTCTCCCACTCGCTCTCCCTCTCTCCCACTCGCTCTCCCTCTCTCCCACTCGCTCTCCCTCTCTCCCACTCGCTCTCCCTCTCTCCCACTCGCTCTCCCTCTCTCCCACTCGCTCTCCCTCTCTCCCACTCGCTCTCCCTCTCTCCCACTCGCTCTCCCTCTCTCCCACTCGCTCTCCCTCTCTCCCACTCGCTCTCCCTCTCTCCCACTCGCTCTCCCTCTCTCCCACTCGCTCTCCCTCTCTCCCACTCGCTCTCCCTCTCTCCCACTCGCTCTCCCTCTCTCCCACTCGCTCTCCCTCTCTCCCACTCGCTCTCCCTCTCTCCCACTCGCTCTCCCTCTCTCCCACTCGCTCTCCCTCTCTCCCACTCGCTCTCCCTCTCTCCCACTCGCTCTCCCTCTCTCCCACTCGCTCTCCCTCTCTCCCACTCGCTCTCCCTCTCTCCCACTCGCTCTCCCTCTCTCCCACTCGCTCTCCCTCTCTCCCACTCGCTCTCCCTCTCTCCCACTCGCTCTCCCTCTCTCCCACTCGCTCTCCCTCTCTCCCACTCGCTCTCCCTCTCTCCCACTCGCTCTCCCTCTCTCCCACTCGCTCTCCCTCTCTCCCACTCGCTCTCCCTCTCTCCCACTCGCTCTCCCTCTCTCCCACTCGCTCTCCCTCTCTCCCACTCGCTCTCCCTCTCTCCCACTCGCTCTCCCTCTCTCCCACTCGCTCTCCCTCTCTCCCACTCGCTCTCCCTCTCTCCCACTCGCTCTCCCTCTCTCCCACTCGCTCTCCCTCTCTCCCACTCGCTCTCCCTCTCTCCCACTCGCTCTCCCTCTCTCCCACTCGCTCTCCCTCTCTCCCACTCGCTCTCCCTCTCTCCCACTCGCTCTCCCTCTCTCCCACTCGCTCTCCCTCTCTCCCACTCGCTCTCCCTCTCTCCCACTCGCTCTCCCTCTCTCCCACTCGCTCTCCCTCTCTCCCACTCGCTCTCCCTCTCTCCCACTCGCTCTCCCTCTCTCCCACTCGCTCTCCCTCTCTCCCACTCGCTCTCCCTCTCTCCCACTCGCTCTCCCTCTCTCCCACTCGCTCTCCCTCTCTCCCACTCGCTCTCCCTCTCTCCCACTCGCTCTCCCTCTCTCTCTCTCTCTCTCTCCCACTCTCTCTCTCTCTCTCTCCCACTCTCTCTCTCGCTCTCTCCCACTCTCTCTCTCGCTCTCTCCCACTCTCTCTCTCTCTCTCTCTCTCTCTCCCTGGGTCGCCTCTTCTATCTCCACCGTTTCTTTGGTCCATCTCACTCTCACCGCCATCTCCTTGTCAATAACACCGCGAGTTTGGAGTAACACAGTGCGGTCTCCGCTCCCCGCAGTACCGGCGAACTTGACTGCTTCAGTGATCGGACATTCGATGTTATCGGTCTACAGGAAAACCTGCAGCCAATTTAAAGTTTAACGATAGCATGACAGAACAGGAGACCATTCGGCCCATCGTTTCAGTGCCCTGTATCAATCCCAAACTAATCCCACAGCCCCGTCCCTCCCCAAGACCCTCATGTCAGTGCTGATATTTCTGGAGTGGTATTCCTACTTCGATTTTACGTGACATTATGTTAATTGTTTTTCGACTGTTTATTTTCTATTATTTTCTATTATTGATAGCTGTATTTTGGTAGTTGCTGATTCTGAAATAGGACCGAAATGATTGCAGAATAAATCAACTTTGTTTTGGTGAACTATTGATTTAGTGTCAGAATGAATATTTTTTGAGTGTTTTGACCTGTTACTTATGTAGAAAATGATGGAATATTAGTCAAAGGAAGCTTGAACTGTTGAATAACATCTGTGCATTGTTTAAACCCGTTGCTCCATGGATACCAGGAGCCTGCCATCTATCACACACTGTTGGAAGGCCAGATCGGGCTAATGCCGGAATCACTGATGGGAGAGCTTCAGAAACATCTCTACAATGGTGAATATGTTCTCTTTAAAAGAGCACCAGTCTTTGAGAGTGACTTCATACAAGTAAGGATAAGTATTCAAACATTTAAAATCCCTGTTTGCTCTTTGCTATGCTGCATTGATTGTACCCCTGGTGGCTCTGTGGGAAGGGAGGACCTTGAGACAATCACTATCACTAGGGGGTAGTGCTGGACAGGCTAATGGGACTCAAGGTAGACAAGTCCCCTGGTCCGGATGAAATGCATCCCAGGGTATTAAAAGAGATGGTGGAAGTTATAGCAGATGCATTTGTTATAATCTACCAAAATTCTCTGGACTCCGGGGAGGTACCAGCGGATTGGAAAGCAGCTAATGTAACGCCTCTGTTTAAAAAAGGGGGCAGGCAAAAGGCAGGTAACTATAGGCCGGTTAGTTTAACATCTGTAGTGGGGAAAATGCTTGAAGCTATCATTAAGGAAGAAATAGCGGGATATCTAGATAGGAATAGTGCAATCAAGCAGACGCAACATGGATTCATGTAGGGGAAATCATGTTTAACTAATTTACTGGAATTCTTTGAGGATATAACGAGCATGGTGGATAGAGGTGTACCGATGGATGTGGTGTATTTAGATTTCCAAAAGGCATTCGATAAGGTGCCACACAAAAGGTTACTGCAGAAGATAGAGGTACGCGGAGTCAGAGGAAATGTATTAGCATGGATAGAGAATTGGCTGGCGAACAGAAAGCAGAGAGTTGGGATAAATGGGTCCTTTTCGGGTTGGAAATCGGTGGTTAGTGGTGTGCCACAGGGATCGGTGCTGGGACCACAACTGTTTACAATATACATAGATGACCTGGAAGAGGGGACAGAGTGTAGTGTAACAAAATTTGCAGATGACACAAAGATTAGTGGGAAAGCGGGTTGTGTAGAGGACACGGAGAGGCTGCAAAGAGATTGAGATAGGTTAAGCGAATGGGCTAAGATTTGGCAGATGGAATACAATGTCGGAAAGTGTGAGGTCATCCACCTTGAGAAAAAAAACAGTAAAAGGGAATATTATTTGAATGGGGAGAAATTACAACATGCTGCGGTGCAGAGGGACCTGGGGGTCCTTGTGCATGAATCCCAAAAAGTTAGTTTGCAGGTGCAGCAGGTAATCAGGAAGGTGAATGGAATGTTGGCCTTCATTGCGAGAGGGATGGAGTACAAAAGCAGGGAGGTCCAGCTGCAACTGTACAGGGTATTGGTGAGGCCACACCTGGAGTACTGCGTGCAGTTTTGGTCACCTTACTTAAGGAAGGATATACTAGCTTTGGAGGGGGTACAGAGATGATTCACTAGGCTGATTCGGGAGATGAGGGGGTTACCTTATGATGATAGATTGAGTAGACTGGGTCTTTACACGTTGGAGTTCACAAGGATGAGGGGTGATCTCATAGAAACATTTAAAATCATGAAAGGGATAGACAAGATAGAGGCAGAGAGGTTGTTTCCACTGGTCGGGGAGACTAGAACTAGGGGGCACAGCCTCAAAATACGGGGGAGCCAATTTAAAACCGAGTTGAGAAGGGATTTCTTCTCCCAGAGGGTTGTGAATCTGTGGAATTCTCTGCCCAGGGAAGCAGTTGAGGCTAGCTCATTGAATGTATTCAAGTCACAGATAGATAGATTTTTAACCAATAAGGGAATTAAGGGTTACGGGGAGTGGGCGGGTAAGTGGAGCTGAGTCCACGGCCAGATCAGCCATGATCTTGTTGAATGGCGGAGCAGGCTCGAGGGGCTAGATGGCCTACTCCTGTTCCTGATTCTTATGTTCTATGTTCTCTGTACCCACTTCAGCCTTGGATCCAGACAACACAGCTAGCTTCTCGGAGATCAGTGATACTCTCCAGCCAAAGCTGATGTCTCTTTGTCTTCTGTCCTGTTACCAATGTCCGAGCCACACTGTCCACTCCCTTTAATACCATCTGCCTACGTTTACCTCCAATGTAGCAATTTATCAAATGCCGATTGAACATCCACCCACCTGCACAACATCCATTGCATTCCCCTCATCGATACAGACTATTCCTCAAAGGCTCCATTACATTTCTCAAACACTACCTGCCCTTTTACAAATCCATAAAAAGCAAAATACTACAAATCTCAAAATCTGAAATAAAAACTGGAAGCATCCAGAGGGTTAATCAATCACCCAGGGGTCACCCAGCAGGTGCAGGGCTCACCCAGCGGGTGCAGGGGTCACCCAGCAGGTGCAGGGCTCACTCAGCGGGTGCAGGGGTCACCCAGCAGGTGCAGGGCTCACTCAGCGGGTGCAGGGGTCACCCAGCGGGTGCTTGGCTCACCCAGCGGGTGCAGGAGTTACCCAGCGGGTGCAAGGCTCACCCAGCGGGTGCAAGGCTCACCCAGCGGGTGCAAGGCTCACCCAGCGGGTGCAAGGCTCACCCAGTGGGTGTAGGGGTCACCCAGCGGGTGCTTGGCTCACCCAGCGGATGCAGGGGTCACCCAGCGGGTGCAAGGCTCACCCAGTGGGTGTAGGGGTCACCCAGCGGATGCAGGGGTCACCCAGCAGGATAATTGATTCTGACAAACCCAAAATGTTGACTCTTTACTTCCTAGAAGCTGATTGGCTGCTGTTCGCTTCCAGCTTTTTGCCCGTTATTGTTTTTCAAACAGAAGCTGGTTGTCCTTAATGTAACCGTGTCTTGCTAAATGAGTAATCTTCAGATTCTCTCCCACCTTTTTTTAATCCCTATTGCTTCCCTTCTCTATTTTCTGTACTCGCCTGGATTTTCTTTTGGAATATTAGCCCTAGATTTGCAATTGCATCTTTTTTAAAGTCTCTCTTTATTATCTGAGGAATTCCAGCATTGCCTTATCATTCTCATGAGACTGACTGAAACATTTCTCATGCGAGAGGGTGTGAGTGAGCAATAACCTGTTCAATAAAAGCTGTGAGGAATTTTGTATCAGTGGGGAGCTGAAGGTTGGGTCTTTAAATGTGTCTTGTATTGAGCCTCGAGCAGGCCCTGACTGTGCGGCCAGTCACCTGTTGCTGAGTGTCAGGGTCCCTCAGTCACTCGTGCATTTGTCTGATTGCAGATCACAAAGAAGGGGGAAATGGTGAATATCCACCACAAGGTGACCATTGTGACCATTGGACTGACATCCACCAGCCCTAACCTCCAGCTCCCCGATGTGATGCTGCTGGCCAGACCAAGCGAACAAAAGAAGACTTGGAAACTCCGGAGCCATCAGAGTTCCGCTCTATCCTCCGATATGGTTGGGCCGGCCTCGGCAAGATACTCCTGGTCAACAGCTCCATCCCAAGCCCACTCCTGGGCCACGGAATCTGCTCCGTCACACCTGTCGCCCCCAGGCACCAGCTTCATGGAACCTTCCTTCACAACCAAACACCACCTGGAACTCACGGGGTGAGAATTAAAGAGAATTTCACTCGAACTGGGCAGGTCTTTTTTAGTTGTTCCTGGGATGTGGGCGTCGCTGGCCAGGCCGGCATTTATTGCCCATCCCTAATTGCCCCTCGAGAAGGTGGTGGTGAGCCGCCATCTTGAACCGCTGCAGTCCGTGTGGTGAAGGTGCTCCCACAGTGCTGTTAGGGAGGGAGTTCCAGGATTGTGACCCAGTGACGATGAAGGAACGGCCGATATATTTCCCAGTCGGGATGGTGTGTGACTGGGAGGGGAACGTGGAGGTGGTGGTGTTCCCATTGCTGCTCTTGTCTTTCTCCAGGAGGAGGTTAGGGAGGGAGGTGGTGTTCCAGTAAGGAGTGTGTGTGTTCTTGCATTAACGTCCCTCTGTTTTCCCAACAGCCTGCTGCCCCTGAAGTTGGTGAAGATTACCATCTTCCACAAACAGAAGCACAGGCTGCAGATCAACCTGACCAGTGGCCGCATCTTCTACCTGCAGCTCTATGTCCACCCGGACTGTGAGCACAAAGTGTTTGACCAGTGGGTGAAGCTGGTGGACCTATTGCGGCAGGCGGCAGACAGTCCACTCACCCCGGCCGAGGTGACCCTACCCCCCTCGGGCTGCTCCACACCTCAGCAGCAGGCCCACTGCAGGACATCGGTAAGGCAGGGCACCCTCTCATTGCTTCGCTGCTTCAATTGTTCCCAGGGGGGAGGCGGTGATGGGGGCGAGGGGCAGGGGCAGGAGGTTGGGGGCGGGGTGGAGATGGGGTCAGGGGTTGGGGGGTGGAGATGGGCTCAGGGGTCGGGGGCAGAGGGCAGGGGGCAGTACTTGGGACAGAAGTTGAGATGCTCCTTAACTAACCAGCACCTGATCATCTCACCTGAACTCGAGAAGCCCAGTCGACAGGGATGGAGGGAGGGAAGGGATTCCATGTTGGAGGCTCACGGATGGCTGTGTTTGAGTGGGTTGAGGATGTTTCTGTCGGATTAATTTCTTTGCCCAGTTGTTCTGAGGGTTGAAAGCTGGAATCGTACCAACGGTGCCAGTTACTGTTCTGGCCACAGCGGGGTTTGTGGAAGTAAAGAAAGACTTGCATTTATATAGTGCCTCTCACATCCTAAGGACGTCCCAAAGCATTTCACAGCCAATGAGGTGCTTTTGAAGTGAATCACTGTGATAGGAAAACAGCAGGGATAATAATTCATAACAAAGTTAATGTTGAATCTCTCAGAATTGTTTGTAAAGTGAATTTTTTTTGTTCCCATTTCAGGAGCAATTCCAGAGAGACACAGAAAGTCGGGAGAGGGAATTGTGGGAATGTGAAACTTGGAAGGATCCTGAAGAAAGTAAAATTGGGAGTGTTGTGGCGGAGAGGAGTTTGTGGAGAGGTAGTGGAAGTGAGTGACGACACGATCCATATCCCTGCCCTCATCTGTAACAGCTGGGGTGGGAGGGATCTTCGGACAGAATTGCCACTCCTGCCCTCAAATAAGAGGATCTTTTCCAGAAATTTTCCATTGGAAATGTCGATTGAGTGGACTTTCAAACATTCAGTGGAACAGACGGGCGATACTTCCGGCATGGGCGGTAAAAAAGGGTTTTCAGATCGCCGGCTTCTCGCCCGTTCTCAAAACACCTAGTCTCCACTTTTGAAAATGGCCGTTACCGCGAGCGATATAAAATGGGCGGAAGCGTTAAATTTTTCTGACCTTCTGCCGTAAAGTGTGGCCGTCCTTAGCGATGGCATGGCAACGCTCGATTCCTGCTATTCTGGAGGTCAAGGGTCACCCTGACATGCGCAGAGGAGGAGACAGAGAGAGAGGGAGCTCAGAGGGACTGAAGGTGTGGCTGGGTGTGGTGTGGCTGCTTTGGGAAGAAGGAGGGAGACTTTAGAGCTTCACAGCAAGTAGGCAAACAAAAAGTAGCTGTTACCAGCCAGATATTTGACTGAATTTAGCCTATAATGGAGAGAGAGGAGGAGGGATCACAGCACACTGTGGAGACTGACGCTGGAGAGAGCAGTGAGGTGGGAGAGGAGCACATTGGAGGCCACAAAAGAGCCAGGAGGTTCTCGGAGGAGGCAAATGACTCCTGCAGGAGGTCGAGTTACGCTGAGGTGATTTGACACATGGAGGGCGTGGGAAGCCCACCCCAAAGGCTTGGAGATATGGGCCAAGATAGCAGAGGTGGTCTCGTCGGCGACCAACGAGGTGTGTGAGGGCAACCAATGCCGCAAATGATGGAACAACCTTGTGGTATCCGCAAGAGTAAGTATTACATTGATTTACATGTACTTATGTATTTATATAATTTGATTTGTAACAGTAATGAGTGACTATCAGCAGATGTGAGGTTTTGCACTTTTACCGGGAATATTTTACTCAAAGCTTGCAGTCACGGTGTACGTCTTTAGGTAAAGAATGATAATTATCATAAATAATGATGATTACATCTGTCAGTTATGTGTTGTATCAGTGTCTGTGACAGTACCTAGCAATGATATCACGCAATGATCTCATGCCATGTCGTCCTGTCACTGTTTACAGAAGAGGCTCTCGATGATGAGGTCCATGCAGAGGCGAACGGGTGGGGGGTCATCAGTCCCCAGCGACATCACAGAGATGGAGGAGCGGGTGCTCACACTCGTGGGGAAGCACCCCCGGACAGCCACGGGCGCATCTGCAGACCCTGAAGTGATGCCACATGAGTAAAGCTTACACCATTGCATCATGTAAAGTCAATAGATGCCACACCCACTCACATCCGAACAATCAGATATGATGGATGATTTCTAAAGTGTCATAGAAATAATGCTGGCCTAATGAAAATCATTGCAATGCACAATGTTTTGATAGTCATAAAATGTGATGTCTGCGATGATTTTGAGAGCGGTGGTGCTTTTGTCGTGCACATGCTGTGTGTAGCGCTGGACTCACCTTGTGACCCTAGCACCCCCTTCTCCTCTAATAACCTCATTTGTGTTTTGCAGCTCAGCCAGCAGCGCGGCCCCAGGCAAGACCACAGAGGCCAGAAGGTGGGGGCGTGGGGCAGGAGTCGGTGGATGATCCTAGTGCTGGTGCTGAGGAGCTCCGATTGTCGCCCGTCAATCCGCTGGGTCTGCTCCACGGATGAGAGCGCGGACTTCGAAGAACCTTCATCGCCACACTCCAGAACCCATTCCACCCCAAGGCCATCTATTGGTCCTCCAGTCATTCCCGCCTCCACTCTGGAGGTACCGGCCCCAAGCACCTCGCCACAGGGCACCCCATTTGTCCTCAGGATGGCGCCGACCCCGCGGAGGTCCCGTGGACGCGGCAGGTCTGTTCCACAAGCGCCACATGACAGCGGAGAGATGGTACAGTTGTCCAGGAGGACTGTAGACATTGGTGACCAGTTCATCGAAGCTTTGCTGGGCATATCCCGACAGCTGGCCACCATGACTGAGTACATCCCGCGGATGGCGGAGGCCCTGGATGCGATAGCCAGGAACACTGCCGCCACAGGCCTCCCAGTGGTCCCCGAGCGCGGCACTCCGTCCCTAGGTTCTGCACAACCACTGCGAACGACAGATGAGAGCAAAGACCAAGATTCTGCTTCTGTATCAGAGAATGTTGCCCCCTCGGCCCTCCCCGCTCCAGTACCCGTTCAACCACCGCATCTGCCTTCAACCCCCCCCAATGAAGCACCGCCTGAGGAGCTCCTCGGCCAGGCGCCGTGGAGCGAGGAGGGAAAGGGGTAGAGGTGGGGAGAATAAGGGGAGGGGGGAAGGAAAGTGAGGTGTTTGTCCGCAGGTGATGGCTGTGTTATATCTCCATCTGGGTGTATGCAATTTGTTGCAATGTATGGGGGCTGGGGACCACACTCCTGCTTTGCCTTTGTATTCTGTGTTGCTGGACATGTTGACCATGTGATTTATGTCAATGGTGGGAAAAGTGGGGTGTGGGCGGGGGTTGGGTGTTATTGGCTGTGATACTTATGATTTCAGACCAATGTTGCTATTAAATTTTTGTTATTGAACATAACCTTGTTGAGCATTGTCTCAGATAGCTGGACCGTTACACACTGGTGATTCCTTCCGTGAAAGGGTTAAATACAACTTAACATCAATCAATGTAAACTTTAACTGGCACCAAGGTGATGGGCACCATTAATGTCTGAGCTGCACACACACAGCAGTGTGTCAGCATTCTCACTCACATCAGCGCTCTTTCAGGCAAATCTTTCAGATATCAGCTCCTCACGTAAGAGTGGGATTTAACAAATGCCAGCTCGTTCCGGTTAGATCCACTTTTTGTGGCCGTTTTTTTGAGCGGGCGATATGTGTGGAAGGTGATGAAATTGACGATGGCCGATCTCCACGGCCGCTAGTTTAGGTAAATATGCTCCTTACGTTATTATTGAATCTCGGCGTTAAGTCCGTGCGGAAAGTAACGCTGGGCGATAATATGGGCGTTGTAATCGCGCATTCTGCTGATTCCGCACAAAAAAAGTGGCGGCGATAATATTTTTCTCGGCATTAAGCCCATTGGGAAAATAACACTCGGCGATAAGTCTCCTAACAAAGCCCGCCAGTTTCC
Source organism: Pristiophorus japonicus (assembly GCF_044704955.1). Lineage (NCBI taxonomy): Eukaryota > Metazoa > Chordata > Chondrichthyes > Pristiophoridae > Pristiophorus > Pristiophorus japonicus. The sequence goes on from NW_027253349.1 coordinate 10,064, forward strand.
ATTTTGTGTCAAAATGGGTGATATCTGAGCATTATACGTCATTTCAACGGTTAACTAGGCGTTAAGCAGGCAAAAAAAGTGGAGGTTCTAGCCCATGGAATCAGGAACAACTGGGGGGGTAGGAGAGGGGAGAGAGGGAGCGAGGAGAGAACGACAAAGGAGCGAGAGTGACAGAGTGAGAGGAGAGGAGTGAGGAGAGATATATAGCAGAGAGGGAGGGAGAGAAGAGAGAGATAAGAGAGAGATTAGGGGGAGAGAGAAGGGAGCGAGATACATATAGGGGAGAAATAGAGGGAGAGAGAGATACAGGAGAGAGAGAGAGAGACATATAGGGGAGAGATACAGGAGAGAGAGAGAGAGCTATATAGGAGAGAGGGAGACAGCCACGGTTGTACACCTCTCCCGCAGCGATGTGTGAGCTGAGAGAGTGAGGGGAGACACTCTGGGCAGCCTGATACTGCCTCCCCTCCCGCCTTCTCTGAGCCAGGTCTCAGTCACATTGTGTTTCCCATTCTGTCCCCTCGGCTCAGAGGAAAGGTTCGACTATAACATTTGCGAGTTTAACTGTAACAAAGATCCAGTCTATGTGTTTATTTGCTATTTGGCCACAACGTGCAGCTGATATTATTTCCTATAATCCCTCTATAAGGCAGTCAGCAGGATCAGGAGCGTCTGATTTCCAGGCAAGGCTCCTTGACACAGCTGCCTGTGAAGATCAGCTGCCGATATTCTCCGACCGACGACAGACCAGCCTTCACCACACACATCAATTCCAGGGTCTTCTATGTAGAAGGTAGCTGTTATCTACGTTTAACGTATTAAAATTTCCTGTCCCTACGCAGTTCCTGACTGCTGCACTTTGCATGTTTTTGTCACACAACCTTCCCCCGGAAAGCCCTTCACTGAACTACACTCCACTCCTCAAATTGCCAGAAAGTTCTTTAAAACTAAATATGGGCAGAATGTTGAGACTGGAGGCTGAATTAATCGGTGCACTTGGCCCAAAACCCATCACCTCAAACCATTCCTGACCCGAGATTCACCCCCGGGTCCCAGCTCAACAATGAGAGACAATGCCCAGAGTGTGCCTCTCGGCAAATAACCGAGGGGGGGGGTCTATCGGTCAGTGTGTCGGGGGGGTCTATGGGTCAGTGTGTCGGGGGGGGGGTCTATGGGTCAGTGTGTCGGGGGGGGTCTATGGGTCAGTGTGTCGGGGGGGGGGTCTATGGGTCAGTGTGTCGGGGGGGGTCTATGGGTCAGTGTGTCGGGGGGGTCTATGGGTCAGTGTGTCGGGGGGGGGGGGTCTATGGGTCAGTGTGTCGGGGGGGGGTCTATGGGTCAGTGTGTCAGGGGGGTCTATGGGTCAGTGTGTCGGGGGGTCGATGGGTCAGTGTGTCGGGGGGGGGGTCTATGGGTCAGTGTGTCGGGGGGGGTCTATGGGTCAGTGTGTCGGGGGGAGGGGTCTATGGGTCAGTGTGTCGGGGGGAGGGGTCTATGGGTCAGTGTGTCGGGGGGGGTCTATGGGTCAGTGTGTCGGGGGGGGTCTATGGGTCAGTGTGTCGGGGGGGTCTATGGGTCAGTGTGTCGGGGGGGGTCTATGGGTCAGTGTGTCGGGGGGGGTCTATGGGTCAGTGTGTCGGGGGGGGGGTCTATGGGTCAGTGTGTCGGAGGGGATCTATGGGTCAGTGTGTCGGGGGGGGTCTATGGGTCAGTGTGTCGGGGGGGGGTCTATGGGTCAGTGTGTCGGGGGGGGGTCTATGGGTCAGTGTGTCGGGGGGGGTCTATGGGTCAGTGTGTCGGGGGGGGTCTATGGGTCAGTGTGTCGGGGGGGGTCAGTGTGTCGGGGGGGGTCTATGGGTCAGTGTGTCGGGGGGGTCAGTGTGTCAGTGGGGTGGTCTATGGGTCAGTGTGTCGGGGAGATCGATGGGTCAGTGTGTCGGGGGGGGTCAGTGTGTCGGGGGGGTCTATGGGTCAGTGTGTCGGGGGCGGTCTATGGGTCAGTGTGTCGGGGGGGGTCTATGGGTCAGTGTGTCGGGGGGGTCCATGGGTCAGTGTGTCGGGGGAGGTCTATGGGTCAGTGTGTCGGGGGGGGTCTATGGGTCAGTGTGTCGGGGGGGGGGGTCTATGGGTCAGTGTGTCGGGGGGGTCTATGGGTCAGTATGTCGGGGGGGTCTATGGGTCAGTGTGTCGGGGGGGGTCTATGGGTCAGTGTGTCGGGGGGTCTATGGGTCAGTGTGTCGGGGGGGTCTATGGGTCAGTGTGTCGGGGGGGTCAGTGTGTCGGGGGGGGTCTATGGGTCAGTGTGTCGGGGGGGTCTATGGGTCAGTGTGTCGGGGGGGTCTATGGGTCAGTGTGTCGGGGGGGTCTATGGGTCAGTGTGTCGGGGGGGTCAGTGTGTCGGGAGGGGGGTCTATGGGTCAGTGTGTCGGGGCGGTCTATGGGTCAGTGTGTCGGGGGGGTCAGTGTGTCGGGGGGGGGTCTATGGGTCAGTGTGTCGGGGGGGGGTCTATGGGTCAGTGTGTCGGGGGGGGTCTATGGGTCAGTGTGTCGGGGGGGGTCTATGGGTCAGTGTGTCGGGGGGGGTCAGTGTGTCGGGGGGGGTCTATGGGTCAGTGTGTCGGGGGGGTCAGTGTGTCAGTGGGGTGGTCTATGGGTCAGTGTGTCGGGGAGATCGATGGGTCAGTGTGTCGGGGGGGGTCAGTGTGTCGGGGGGGTCTATGGGTCAGTGTGTCGGGGGGGTCAGTGTGTCAGTGGGGTGGTCTATGGGTCAGTGTGTCGGGGGGGTCCATGGGTCTGTGTGTCGGGGGAGGTCTATGGGTCAGTGTGTCGGGGGGGGTCTATGGGTCAGTGTGTCGGGGGGGGGGTCTATGGGTCAGTGTGTCGGGGGGGTCTATGGGTCAGTATGTCGGGGGGGGTCTATGGGTCAGTGTGTCGGGGGGTCTATGGGTCAGTGTGTCGGGGGGGTCTATGGGTCAGTGTGTCGGGGGGGTCAGTGTGTCGGGGGGGGTCTATGGGTCAGTGTGTCGGGGGGGTCTATGGGTCAGTGTGTCGGGGGGGTCTATGGGTCAGTGTGTCGGGGGGGTCTATGGGTCAGTGTGTCGGGGGGGTCAGTGTGTCGGGAGGGGGGTCTATGGGTCAGTGTGTCGGGGCGGTCTATGGGTCAGTGTGTCGGGGGGGTCAGTGTGTCGGGGGGGGTCTATGGGTCAGTGTGTCGGGGGGTCTATGGGTCAGTGTGTCGGGAGGGTCTATGGGTCAGTGTGTCGGGGGGGGTCTATGGGTCAGTGTGTCGGGGAGATCGATGGGTCAGTGTGTCTGGGGGGGTCAGTGTGTCGGGGAGATCGATGGGTCAGTCTGTCGGGGGGGTCAGTGTGTCGGGGAGATCGATGGGTCAGTGTGTCGGGGGGGTCAGTGTGTCGGGGGGGTCTATGGGTCAGTGTGTCGGGGCGGTTTATGGGTCAGTGTGTCGGGGGGGTCAGTGTGTCGGGGGGGTCTATGGGTCAGTGTGTCGGGGGGGGGTCTATGGGTCAGTGTGTCGGGGGGGTCTATGGGTCAGTGTGTCGGGGGGGTCTATGGGTCAGTGTGTCAGGGGGGGTCTATGGGTCAGTGTGTCGGGGGGGTCGATGGGTCAGTGTGTCGGAGGGCGGTCTATGGGTCAGTGTGTCGGGGGGGTCAGTGTGTCGGGGGGGTCAGTGTGTCGGGGGGGGTCTATGGGTCAGTGTGTCGGGGGGGTCAGTGTGTCAGTGGGGGGGGTCTATGGGTCAGTGTGTCGGGGGGGTCTATAGGTCAGTGTGTCAGTGGGGGGGTCTATGGGTCAGTGTGTCGGGGGGGGTCTATGGGTCAGTGTGTCGGGGGGGGGTCTATGGGTCAGTGTGTCGGGGGGGGGGTCTATGGGTCAGTGTGTCGGGGGGGGGTCTATGGGTCAGTGTGTCGGGGGGGTCTATGGGTCAGTGTGTCAGTGGGGGGGTCTATGGGTCAGTGTGTCGGGGGGGGTCAGTGTGTCAGTGGGGGGGGTCTATGGGTCAGTGTGTCGGGGGGGTCAGTGTGTCAGTGGGGGGGGTCTATGGGTCAGTGTGTCGGGGGGGGTCTATGGGTCAATGTGTCGGGGGGGTCAGTGTGTCGGGGGGGGGTCTATGGGTCAGTGTGTCGGGGGGGTCAGTGTGTCAGTGGGGGGGGTCTATGGGTCAGTGTGTCGGGGAGATCGATGGGTCAGTGTGTCGGGGGGGGTCTATGGGTCAGTGTGTCGGGAGGGGTCTATGGGTCAGTGTGTCGGGGGGGTCTATGGGTCAGTGTGTCGGGGGGGTCTATGGGTCAGTGTGTCGGGGGGCGTCTATGGGTCAGTGTGTCGGGGGGGGGGTCTATGGGTCAGTGTGTCGGGGGGGGGGTCTATGGGTCAGTGTGTCGGGGGGGGGGTCTATGGGTCAGTGTGTCGGGGGGGTCTATGGGTCAGTGTGTCGGGGGGGGTCTATGGGTCAGTGTGTCGGAGGGGGGTCTATGGGTCAGTGTGTCGGGGGGGTCTATGGGTCAGTGTGTCGGGGGGGTCTATGGGTCAGTGTGTCGGGGGGGGTCTATGGGTCAGTGTGTCGGGGAGGGGTCTATGGGTCAGTGTGTCGGGGGGTCTATGGGTCAGTGTGTCGGGGGGGTCTATGGGTCAGTGTGTCGGGGGGGTCTATGGGTCAGTGTGTCGGGGGGGTCTATGGGTCAGTGTGTCGGGGTGTCTATGGGTAAGTGTGTCGGGGGGTCTATGGGTCAGTGTGTCGGGGGGGTCAGTGTGTCGGGGGGGGTCTATGGGTCAGTGTGTCGGAGGGGGGTCTATGGGTCAGTGTGTCGGGGGGGGTCTATGGGTCAGTGTGTCGGGGGGGTCTATGGGTCAGTGTGTCGGGGGGTCTATGGGTCAGTGTGTCGGGGGGGTCTATGGGTCAGTGTGTCGGGGGGGTCAGTGTGTCGGGGGGGTCTATGGGTCAGTGTGTCGGGGGGGTCAGTGTGTCGGGGGGGTCTATGGGTCAGTGTGTCGGGGGGTCTATGGGTCAGTGTGTCGGGGGCGGTCTATGGGTCAGTGTGTCGGGGGGTCAGTGTGTCGGGGGGGGTCTATGGGTCAGTGTGTCGGGGGGTCTATGGGTCAGTGTGTCGGGAGGGTCTATGGGTCAGTGTGTCGGGGGGGTCTATGGGTCAGTGTGTCGGGGAGATCGATGGGTCAGTGTGTCTGGGGGGTCAGTGTGTCGGGGAGATCGATGGGTCAGTGTGTCGGGGGGGTCAGTGTGTCGGGGAGATCGATGGGTCAGTGTGTCGGGGGGTCAGTGTGTCGGGGGGGTCTATGGGTCAGTGTGTCGGGGGGGTCTATGGGTCAGTCAGTGTCGGGGGGGGGTCTATGGGTCAGTGTGTCGGGGGGTCTATGGGTCAGTGTGTCGGGGGGGTCGATGGGTCAGTGTGTCGGAGGGCGGTCTATGGGTCAGTGTGTCGGGGGGGTCAGTGTGTCGGGGGGTCAGTGTGTCGGGGGGGTCAGTGTGTCGGGGGGGGTCTATGGGTCAGTGTGTCGGGGGGGTCAGTGTGTCGGGGGGGGTCTATGGGTCAGTGTGTCGGGGGGGGTCTATGGGTCAGTGTGTCGGGGGGGTCTATGGGTCAGTGTGTCGGGGGGGGTTCTATGGGTCAGTGTGTCGGGGGGGTCTATGGGTCAGTGTGTCGGGGGGGTCAGTGTGTCAGTGGGGGGGTCTATGGGTCAGTGTGTCGGGGGGGTCTATAGGTCAGTGTGTCAGTGGGGGGGTCTATGGGTCAGTGTGTCGGGGGGGGTCTATGGGTCAGTGTGTCGGGGGGGTCTATGGGTCAGTGTGTCAGGGGGGGTCTATGGGTCAGTGTGTCGGGGGGGTCGATGGGTCAGTGTGTCGGAGGGCGGTCTATGGGTCAGTGTGTCGGGGGGGTTCTATGGGTCAGTGTGTCGGGGGGGGGTCTATGGGTCAGTGTGTCGGGGGGTCAGTGTGTCAGTGGGGGGGTCTATGGATCAGTGTGTCGGGGGGGTCTATAGGTCAGTGTGTCAGTGGGGGGGTCTATGGGTCAGTGTGTCGGGGGGATTCTATGGGTCAGTGTGTCGGGGGGGGGTCTATGGGTCAGTGTGTCGGGGGGTCTATGGGTCAGTGTGTCAGTGGGGGGGTCTATGGGTCAGTGTGTCGGGGGGGGTCTATGGGTCAGTGTGTCGGGGGGTCTATAGGTCAGTGTGTCAGTGGGGGGGTCTATGGGTCAGTGTGTCGG
>NW_027253350.1:0-16297 GCF_044704955.1 Pristiophorus japonicus
GGGGGGAGGTAGGCTGATGGGAGGGGGGGGAGGTAGGCTGATGGGAGGGGGGGAGGTAGGCTGATGGGAGGGGGGGGGAGGTAGGCTGATGGGAGGGGGGGGAGGTAGGCTGATGGGAGGGGGGGGAGGTAGGCTGATGGGAGGGGGGGGAGGTAGGCTGATGGGAGGGGAGGGGAGGTAGGCTGATGGGAGGGGGGGAGGTAGGCTGATGGGAGGGGGGGGGGAGGTAGGCTGATGGGAGGGGGGGAGGTAGGCTGATGGGAGGGGGGGAGGTAGGCTGATGGGAGGGGGGAGGTAGGCTGATGGGAGGGGGGGGGTAGGCTGATGGGAGGGGGGGAGGTAGGCTGATGGGAGGGGGGGGAGGTAGGCTGATGGGAGGGGGGGGAGGTAGGCTGATGGGAGGGGGGGGAGGTAGGCTGATGGGAGGGGGGGGGGAGGTAGGCTGATGGAGGGGGGGGGGAGGTAGGCTGATGGGAGGGGGGGGGGGAGGTAGGCTGATGGGGGGGGAGGGGAGGTAGGCTGATGGGAGATTGGGGGGAGGTAGGCTGATGGAGGGGGGAGGTAGGCTGATGGGGAGGGGGGGGAGGTAGGCTGATGGGGGGGGGGGAGGTAGGCTGATGGGAGGGGGGGGAGGTAGGCTGATGGGGGGGGGGAGGTAGGCTGATGGGAGGAGCTGAGGGGGGGGAGGTAGGCTGATGGGGGGGGGGAGGTAGGCTGATGGGGGGGGGGGGAGGTAGGCTGATGGGGGGGGGGAGGTAGGCTGATGGGAGGGGGGGGAGGTAGGCTGATGGGAGGGGGGGGAGGTAGGCTGATGGGAGGGGGGGGAGGTAGGCTGATGGGAGGGGGGGGAGGTAGGCTGATGGGAGGGGGGGGAGGTAGGCTGATGGGAGGGGGGGGAGGTAGGCTGATGGGAGGGGGGGAGGTAGGCTGATGGGAGGGGGGGAGGTAGGCTGATGGGAGGGGGGGAGGTAGGCTGATGGGAGGGGGGGGAGGTAGGCTGATGGGAGGGGGGGGGAGGTAGGCTGATGGGAGGGGGGGAGGTAGGCTGATGGGAGGGGGGGAGGTAGGCTGATGGGAGGGGGGGGAGGTAGGCTGATGGGGGGAGAGGGGGGGGAGGTAGGCTGATGGGAGGGGGGGAGGTAGGCTGATGGGAGGGGGGGAGGTAGGCTGATGGGAGGGGGGGGAGGTAGGCTGATGGGAGGGGGGGAGGTAGGCTGATGGGAGGGGGGAGGAGGTAGGCTGATGGGAGGGGGGGAGGTAGGCTGATGGGAGGGGGGGAGGTAGGCTGATGGGAGGGGGGGAGGTAGGCTGATGGGAGGGGGGGAGGTAGGCTGATGGGAGGGGGAGGGAGGTAGGCTGATGGGAGGGGGGGGGAGGTAGGCTGATGGGAGGGGGGGGGAGGTAGGCTGATGGGAGGGGGGGGGAGATAGGCTGATGGGAGGGGGGGGGAGGTAGACAGGCGGATGGGGGGGGCGGAGGTAGACAGGCGGATGGGGGGCGGAGGTAGACAGACGGATGGGGGGGCGGCAGAGACTGACGGATGGGGGGGGGGGCGGCGGAGACTGACGGATGGGGGGGGGGGGGAGGGAGGGGATGGGGGGGGGGGGGAGCATGAAGGAAGAGACTGCTGCCCCCAAGACCACCCTCACCCCCAGCACGCCAGGACCCTGCCCTCACATTCACCCCCCCGCCTGACCCGAGCCCGGGATGGGGAATAAATCAGTGCCCGGGTCCGGGGCCACCGCCACAGCCTCTCACTCACCTCGCTCACTTACTCACTCACTCACCTCGCTCACTTACTCACTCACTCACCTCGCTCACTTACTCACTCACTCACCTCGCTCACTTACTCACTCTCTCACTCACTCACTTACCTCTCTCTCACTCACTCACTTACCTCTCTCTCACTCACTCACTTACCTCTCTCTCACTCACTCACTTACCTCTCTCTCACTCACTCACTTACCTCTCTCTCACTCACTCACTTACCTCTCTCTCACTCACTCACTTACCTCTCTCTCACTCACTCACTTACCTCTCTCTCACTCACTCACTTACCTCTCTCTCACTCACTCACTTACCTCTCTCTCACTCACCTCTCTCACTCACTCACCCCTCACTCTCACTCACTCACTCACCAACCCACTCACCTCTCTCACTCACTCACTTACCTCTCTCACTCACACCTCTCTCTCACACTCACTGACTCGGACTCACTTACCTCTCTCACTCACTCACTCACCCCTCACTCTCTCTCACTCACTCACTCACCCCTCACTCTCTCTCACTCACTCACTCACCAACCCACTCACCTACTCACTTACCTCTCTCTCACTCACACCTCTCTCACTCACTCACTTACCTCTCTCTCACTCACACCTCTCTCTCACACTCACTGACTCGGACTCACTTACCTCTCTCACTCACTCACCCCTCACTCTCACTCACTCACTCACCAACCCACTCACCTCTCTCACTCACTTACCTCTCTCTCACTCACTCTCTCACTCACTCACTCACCGCCTGTGGTGTTGTTGTCCTCAGTGCTGCCCGCTGCCCGCCGCCCGGAGCCGGTGTCGGGGGAGCCCCCCCTCTGTCTCTCTCTCTCTCTCTCTCTCACTGAAAGCGGGTTAGAATATAACCCAACGAGCTGATTAAACCAGCGGCTGTAGGCACAGCGGGCCCCGCTGCTCCACGCTCCACGCTCCCCGCGGGCTGCGGTCCCCCCGCTGCGGACTAACTCTACTCTCCGCTCCGCTCCCCGCCGCCGCCGTTGCCAGGCCGCCCAGCAACCGTTGTACGCAGGCGTAAGGGCGTAAGGGGAGGGGTGGATGCGGATACCGCGCATGCGCACTAGGCGGGAGGGAGACCAGAGACCGCGCCTGCGCACTAGGTGGCAGGAGACCAGAGCCCGCGTCTGCGCACTGGGCGGGACAGAGCAATGCTACTTTTGTTGTTGTTGTTGCAACTGTTGTTTGACTCCAAACCCAAAGCACCAAAATGAGGCAGGTATGATACATACTGGAATAGTATTAGGCCGTCCCTCATGTCGAGGATGACCTGCTTCCACACCAAAAAGGGATGAGTTCACAGGTGTTTCAATGAGGGACCTGACAGTCTAGGTCCCAAACTACATCTTGAAGGATGGAAGATACCTGTGCATGGATTTTTTTAACGTGTGGTGGCCGTTGCACACCAGCCACCACACCGGCTTGACAGAGCTAGGTCTTGGTCCAGTGGCAAGGGTTAACCAAAACTAACTGGAGACCTGCTCTGCTGCACGGACCTAGTGCGCACGCATGCTTCTACTGTCATGCATAGAATTTACAATAGTTCAAATCATCTCATACCTGCCTCACAATACCAAGAGCACCAGGAATTGTGTGATATAATGTCCTACATTACAACAGTGGCCACACTTCAAAAGTACTTGAGTTGGCTCTAAAGCACATTTGGATGTCCTGAGGTCGTGAAGGGCGAGGTATAAATACAACACTTTTTATAATGAACAAGCCACAAACCAGTTTATAAAGGACCCCTTTACATTTTTGCTGTAATATCAGACAAATCCTTTCTCCAATTTTAAAAAAAATTAGTTGCTGGTCTGTGGGCTTTGCTGGCAAGGTCAGCATTTATTGCCCATCCCTGTATGAACAAATGCAATACTTTTAAGCAAGTAACAGTCCAATCCAGTAAACCTCCCTCACAGGACAAACATATATCCTACAGATGAATGAGTACAATGAATGTTTCCAGCTCCTTTAACAGAGCAAAGATCCCAAAGTGCCTTTCAGAGAGGATGGGAACAAATGTCACAGAAAAACAAATTGTGAGGATTGGCTAAAATCTTGATCAAAAGGATGGATTTGGAGAAAGATTTTTAAAAGGGGAGAGAGAGTCAAAACGGTCTGTGGTGGAAGCTCGAGAGGCTGGAGCCAAGCCAAAGAAAGAACTTGCATTTCTGTAGTGCTGTTCACAACCTCAGGAAGTGCCCAAGCACTTCACAGCGCTTTTGAAGTGCAGTCACTGTATGTCAGGTAATGCAGTAGCCGATCCGCGCACTGCAAACTCCCTCGAACAGCAATGAAATGAATGGCCAGGTAATGATTTTAGTGATGTTGGTTGAGGAATAAATATTGGTTAGGACACCGGGGATAATTCCCCTGCTCTTCTTCGAAATAGTGGCATGGGAAATAGGGCCTGATGGTCTGCATCCCAGAGTACTTAAGGAGGTGGCCTTGGAAATAGCGGATGCATTGACAGTCATTTTCCAACATTCCATAGACTCTGGATCAGTTCCTATGGAGTGGAGGGTAGCCAATGTAACCCCACTTTTTAAAAAAGGAGGGAGAGAGAAAACAGGGAATTATAGACCGGTCAGCCTGACATCGTAGTGGGTAAAATGATGGAATCAATTATTAAGGATGTCATAGCAGCGCATTTGGAAAGAGGTGACATGATAGGTCCAAGTCAGCATGGATTTGTGAAAGGGAAATCATGCTTGACAGATCTTCTGGAATTTTTTGAGGATGTTTCCAGTAGAGTGGACAAGGGAGAACCAGTTGATGTGGTGTATTTGGACTTTCAGAAGGCTTTCGACAAGGTCCTACACAAGAGATTAATGTGCAAAGTTAAAGCACATGGGATTAGGGGTAGTGTGCTGACGTGGATTGAGAACTGGTTGTCAGACAGGAAGCAAAGAGTAGGAGTAAATGGGTACTTTTCAGAATGGCAGGCAGTGACTAGTGGGGTACCGCAAGGTTCTGTGCTGGGGCCCCAGCTGTTTACACTGTACATTAATGATTTAGACGAGGGGATTAAATGTAGTATCTCCAAATTTGCGGATGACCCTAAGTTGGGTGGCAGTGTGAGCTGTGAGGAGGATGCTATGAGGCTGCAGAGTGACTTGGATAGGTTAGGTAAGTGGGCAAGTGCATGGCAGATGAAGTATAATGTGGATAAATGTGAGGTTATCCACTTTGGTGGTAAAAACAGAGAGACAGATTATTATCTGAATGGTGACAGATTAGGAAAAGGGGAGGTGCAAAGAGACCTGGGTGTCATGGTACATCAGTCATTGAAGGTTGGCATGCAGGTACAGCAGGCAGTTAAGAAAGCAAATGGCATGTTGGCCTTCATACTGAAGGGATTTGAGTACAGGGGCAGGGAGGTGTTACTACAGTTGTACAGGGCCTTGATGAGGCCACACCTGGAGTATTGTGTACAGTTTTGGTCTCCTAACTTGAGGAAGGACATTCTTGCTATTGAGGGAGTGCAGCGAAGGTTCACCAGACTGATTCCCGGGATGGCGGGACTGACATATCAAGAAAGACTGGATCAACTGTGCTTGTATTCACTGGAGTTCAGAAGAATGAGAGGGGATCTCATAGAAACGTTTAAAATTCTGACGGGTTTGGACAGGATGGATGCAGGAAGAATGTTCCCAATGTTGGGGAAGTCCAGAACCAGGGGTCACAGTCTAAGGATAAGGGGTAAGCCATTTAGGACCGAGATGAGGAGAAACTTCTTCACCCAGAGAGTGGTGAACCTGTGGAATTCTCTACCACAGAAAGTTGTTAAGGCCAATTCACTAAATATATTCAAAAAGGTGTTCGATGTAGTCCTTACTACTAGGGGGGAATCAAGGGGTATGGCGAGAAAGCAGGAATGGGGTACTGAAGTTGCATGTTCAGCCATGAACTCATTGAATGGCGGTGCAGGCTCGAAGGGCCGAATGGCCTACTCCTGCACCTATTTTCTATGTTTCTATGTTTCACATCCTCCTGAGGGGGCAAATAGGGCCTCAGTTTAACGTCTCAGCCAAAAGACCGTGCAGCACTCCCTCAGTACAGTGCGGCCTAGATTACGTGGTCTGGTCTTAGAAAGAGGGCTTGGACCCATGGCCTTTTAATTCAGAGGCGAGGGTGCTGCCACTGAGCCAGCTGAATTATCTGCTACCAAAGGTGAGACAATGGGAATTGGAATGCAGAAACAGTCAAAGTTGGAGCCAGAGGACCACAGTGCAGGGGAATTAGATGCAAGGCCGAGGTAATTGGAGTCAGGATGGGGTGAGGCCATAGAGGGATTTTCAGAGGAGCATGGGAATTTTAAAACTTACTGTGTTAGGGGAAGGGGAGTTAATATAAGTCAGTTTGGTCAGAGTAGATGATTGAGATTTAGTTCAGGACAGCATATGGGAATGAAGGGATATGGGAATCGAGTGGGAAAGTGGAGTTGAGGTCGAAGATCAGCCATGATCTTATTGAATGCTGGAGCAGGCTGCATGGCCTACTCTTACTCCTACTTCTTACGTTCTTACAACAGAGGAGAGGTGAGGGCGATGCTGTGGACAACACGTTCAAATGATGCGGCGGGATCAAGGTGGGCAAGAAGGGTTACTCACCATGGTCAGTCACAGTGCATGTCATTTGTGACTTTATCAGGGCTGTCGCAGTGCTGTGAGGAGGGTAGAAGCCAAATTGAAGGGATCCAAACAGAGTTTTAGCAAAAGTTGAAAAGGATGGTGGGAGGCAACAATATGATCAACAACCTTTAAGGGGAAAGGAAAGTGATATAAGAAAAAGCACCACCTTTAATGTCTTCAGGACGCAGAGCGCTTCACAGCCAATTAAGTCCTTTTGAAATGTAGTCACTGTTGTAATGGAGGTAAACGCGGCAGCCAATTTAACCCACAGCAAGATCCCACAAACTGCAATGAGATAGGTGATCAGATAATGCTTTTGTTTTAAATATGGCTGAGAGATAAATGTCGATCAGGATGCCAGGCAAACTCCGCATTCTTCTTCAACTCACCATCAATATCTTGGGGGGGGGGTCACCATTGACCAGAAACTCAACTGTATCAGTCAGATCCAAAATTGGCTCAGAGGCAGCAAGCAAAGGGTAATGGTTGATGGATGTTTTTGCGACTGGAAGGATGTTTCAGGTGGGGTTACGCAGAGCTCAGTACTGGGTCCCTTGCTTTTTGTGCTACTGTATACATCAACGATCTAGACTTGAATATAGGGGGTACGATTAAGAAGTTTGCAGATGATACTAATATGGTTGATAATGAAGAAGAAAGTTGCGGACTGTGGGAAGATATCAATCAACTGGTGAGGTGGGCAGTGGCAAATTGAATTTAATCCAGAGAAGTGTGAGGTAATTCATTTGGGGAGGGCTAACAAGGAAAGGGAATACACATTAAATGCTGGGACATTGAGAAGTGTAGAGGAACAAAGGGACCTTGGAGTGTATGTCAACAGATCCCTGAAGGTAGCAGGCCAGGCAGATAAGGTGGTTAAGAAGACTTGCCTTTATTAGCCGAGGCATAGCATACAAGAGCAGAGGGGTTATGCATGAACTGTGTAAAACACTGGTTAGGCCACACCCCACAGCTGGAGTACTGCGTGCAGTTCTGGTCACCACATTACAGGAAGGATGTGATTGCACTGAAGAGAGTACAGAGAAGATTTATGAGGATGTTGCCGGGACTGGAGAATCTAAGCTATGAGATGGATAGACTGGATTTGTTTTCATTGGAACAGAGGAGGCTGAGGGGAGACCTCATTGGAGTGTATAAAATTATGAGGGGCCTGGATAGAGTGGAGAAAAAGGACCTATTTCCCTTAGCAGAGGGGTCAACAACCAGGGAGCATAAATTTAAAGAAATGGTAGAAGGTTTAGAGGGGATTTGAGGTAAATTTCTTCACCCAGAGGGTTGTGGGGGTCTGGAACTCACTGCCTGAAAGGGTGGTAGAGGCAGAAACCCTCACCACATTTAAACCTGCAGGGTTACGGACCTAAAGCTGGAAAGTGGGATTAGGCTGGATAGCCTATTGTTGGCCGGCGTGGACATGATGGGCCGAAATTGTCTCCTTCTGTGCTGTAAACTTCTATGATTCTATGACATAAGTGCGATGGCTGCAAGAGCAGATCAAAGGCTGGGTATTCTGCAGTGCGGGGTATATAATTGGCAAATGAATTTCAACATAGATAAATGTGAGGTATTACATTTTTGTTGGAAGAATAGGGAGGTCACCTATTACTTGGAGGGTGCGAGTCTGAATGGGGTACAGGAACAAAAGGATCTGGGAGTACAAATACACGAATCACTAAAAGTAACGACACAGGTTAACAAGGCCATAAAAAAGCAAACCAAGCACTCGAGTTTATTTCTAGAGGGCTAGAATTGAAAACTCTATGTTATGCTAATCCTGTATCGAACCTTGGTTAGATCACACTTAGTACTGTGTACAATTCTGGTCGGCATATTATACAAAGGATATAGAGGCACTCGAATGGGTGCAGAGAAGATTTACAAGGATGATACCAGAAATGTGAGGGTTTACATATCAGGAAAGGATGAACAGGCTGGGTCTCTTTTCTCTTGAAAAAAGGCTGAGGGGTGACCTAATAGATGTCTTTAAAATTATGAAAGGTTTTGATGGAGTGGATACAGGGAGAATGTTTCCTCTTGTGGGGAAAAGCAGAACTAGAGTCCATCAATATAAGATAGTCACCAAGAAATCAAATATGGAATTCAGAAACTTCCTTACCCAGAGAGTGGTGAGAATGTGGAACTCGCTACCACAGGGAGTGGTTGAAGTGAATAGTATAGATGCATTTAAGATGCTGAACTCCAAGTCATCGTCAACGTATTTACCGAGGCATACGAAAGCATGGGCTTTACACTAAACATCCATAAGACAAAGGTCCTCCACCAACCTGTCCCCACTGCACAGCACTGCCCCCCAGTCATCAAGATCTACGACGCGGCCCTGGACAACGTGGACCATTTTCCATACCTCTTCAGCCTCTTATCATCAAGGGCAGACATTGACGACAAGATTCAACACCACCTTCAGAGCCAGTGCAGCCTTCGGCCGCCTGAGGAAAAGAGTGTTCGAAGACCAGGCCCTCAAATCTATCACCAAGCTCATGGTCTACAGGGCTGCAGTAATACTCGCCCTCCTGTATGGCTCAGTGACCATGTACAGTAGACACCTCAAATCGCTGGAGAAATACCACCAACGATGTCTCCGCAAGATCCTGTAAATCTCCTGGGAGGACAGATGCACCAACGTTAGCTTCCTTGACCAGGCCAACATCCCCAGCATTGATCAGCTCCGCTGGGCAGGCCACATTGTTCGCATGCCAGACATGAGACTCCCAAAGCAAGCGCTCTACTTGGAACTCCTTCACGGCAAACAAGCCAAAGGTGGGCAGAGGAAATGTTACAGGGACACCCTCAAAGCTTCCCTGATAAAGTGCAACATCCCCACCGACACCTGGGAGTCCCTGGCCACAAACCGCCCTAAGTGGAGAAAGTGCATCCAGGAGAGCGCTGAGCGCCTCGAGTTTCATCGCCGAAAGCATGCAGAAATCAAACGCAGGCAGCGGAAAGAGCATGCAGCAAACCAGTCCCACCCACCCTTTCCCTCAATGGCTTTCTGTCCCACCTGTGACATGGACTGTGGTTCTCGTATTGGACTGTTACATAGAAACATAGAAAATAGGTGCAGGAGTAGGCCATTCGGCTCTTTGAGCCTGCACCACCATTCAATAAGATCATGGCTGATCATTCATCTCAGTACCCCTTTCCTGCTTTCTCTCCATACCCCTTGATCTCTTTAGCTGTAAGGGCCATATCTAACTCCCCCTTGAATATATCCAATGAACTGGCATCAACAACTCTCTGTGGTAGGGAAATCCACAGGTTAACAACTCTCTGAGTGAACAAGTTTCTCCTCATCTCAGTCCTAAATGGCTTACCCCTTATCCTTAGACTATGTCCCCTGGTTCTGGACTTCCCCAACATCGGAAACATTCTTCCTGCATCTAATCTGTCCAGTCCCGTCAGAATTTTATACGTTTCTATGAGATCCCCTCTCATCCTTCTAAACTCCAGTGAATACAGACCCAGTCGATCCAGTCTCTCCTCATATGTCAGTCCTGCCATCCCGGGAATCAGTCTGGTGAACCTTCGCTGCACTCCCTCAATAGCAAGAATGTCCTTCCTCAGATTAGGAGACCAAAACTGAACACAATATTCCAGGTGAGGCCTCACCAAGGCCCTGTACAACTGCATTAAGATCTCCCTGCTCCTATATTCAAATCCCCTAGCTATGAAGGCCAACATACCATTTGCCTTCTTCACCACCTGCTGTACCTGCATGCCAACTTTCAATGACTGATGAACCATGACACCCAGGTCTCGTTGCACCTTCTCTTTTCCTAATCTGCCGCCATTCAGATAATATTCTGCCTTTGTGTTTTTGCCCCCAAAGTGGATGACCTCATATTTATCCACTTCAGTCACCTAAGGACTGATTTTTAGATTGGAAGCAAGTCTTCCTCGATGCCTATGATGATGAAGATAAGCATTTGAGGGAGAAGGGAATAGAGGGTTATGCTGACAGATTTAGATGAGGAAAGATGGGAGATGGCTCGAGTGGAGCATAAACGCCGGCATGGACTGGTTGGGCAGAATAGCCTGTTTCTGTGCTGTGTAAATAGTGTCACAGGCTCTTTTACATCCACCGAAGCAGACAGGGCCTCGAATAAAGAAAGGATGGGCCAAAGATGTTTTTTTTCAGTAGGGCTGTTTGGGGAGTGGGGGTGGGGCAGTCCTGGGAGAGTGGGAGTGGGGAGTATGATTTGGGAAGTGGGGGTGGGGAGTGTGATTTGGGGAGTTGGGGTGGGGAGTGTGATTTGGGGAGTTGGGGTGGGGAGTGTGATTTGGGGAGTTGGGGTGCGGAGTGTGGTTTGGGGAGTTGGGGTGGGGAGTGTGGTTTGGGGAGTGGGGAGTGTGGTTTGGGGAGTTGGGGTGGGGAGTGTGGTTTGGGGAGTGGGGTTGGAGAGTGTGGTTTGGGAGTGGGGGTGGGGAATGTGGGTGGGGAGTGTGGTTTGGGAGTGGGGGTGGGGAGTGTGGTTTGGGGAGTGGGGTTGGGGAGTGTGGGTGGGGAGTGTGGTTTGGGAGTGAGGGTGGGGTTTGGGGAGTGAGGGTGGGGAGTGTGGTTTTGGGAGTGGGGTTGGGGAGTGTGGTTTTGAAATGGGGGTGGGGAGTGTGGGTGGGGAGTGTGGTTTGGGAGTGGGGAGTGTGGTTTGGGGAGTGGGGGTGGAGAGTGTGGTTTGGGGGGTGGGGAGTGTGGTTTGGGGAGTGGGGGTGGGGAGTGTGGTTTGGGGAGTGGGGGTGGGGAGTGTGGTTTGGGGAGTGTGGGTGGGGAGTGTGGTTTGGGAGTGGGGGTGGGGATTGTTGGTGGGGAGTGTGGTTTGGGAGTGGGGGTGGGGAGTGTGGTTTGGGAGTGGGGGTGGGGAGTGTGGTTTGGGGAGTGGGGGTGGGGAGTGTGGTTTGGGAGTGGGGGTGGGGAGTGTGGTTTGGGGAGTGGGAGTGGGGAGTGTGGTTTGGGGAGTGGGGGTGGGGAGTGTGGTTTGGGGAGTGTGGGTGGGGAGTGTGGTTTGGGCGTGGGGGTGGGGAGTGTGGTTTGGGAGTGGGCGTGGGGAGTGTGGTTTGGGGTGTGGGGGTGGAGAGTGTGGTTTGGGGGTGGGGAGTGTGGTTTGGGGAGTGGGGGTGGGGAGTGTGGTTTGGGGAGTGTGGGTGGGGGAGTGGGTTGGGAGTGGGGTGGGGAGTGGGGGTGGGGGAGTGTGGTTTGGGAGTGGGGGTGGGGAGTGGTGGTTGGGGAGTGGGGGTGGGGAGTGTGGTTTGGGGAGTGGGGGTGGGGAGTGTGGTTTGGGAGTGGGGTGGGGAGTGTGGTTGGGAGTGGGGTGGGGGAGTGTGGTTTGGGAGTGGGGGTGGGGATTGTGGGTGGGGAGTGTGGTTTGGGAGTGGGGGTGGGGAGTTGGGTTGGGAGTGGGGTGGGGTGTGGTTTGGGGAGTGGGGGGGAGAGGTGGTTTGGGGAGTGGGGGTGGAGAGTGTGGTTTGGGGAGTGGGGGGTGGGGAGTGGGGGAGTGTGGTTTGGGGAGTGGGGGTGGGGAGTGTGGTTTGGGAGTGGGGGGTGGGGGAGGTGGTTTGGGAGTGGGGGTGGGGAGTGTGGTTGGGAGTGGAGAGTGGTGTGGGGAGTGTGGGTGGGAGTGTATCTCATAAATATAGAAAATAAATATAGCAATTTAATATAGAGACTAAGAAATTTACTATAGAAAATAACAACTGAAATTTAATTTAGAACTAAAATAGCAAATTAACTATCGCAAACTAACCAATAGAAAATTTAATAAAGCCCTAACTAGACATAGGTTTGGGGAGTGGGGGTGGAGAGTGCGGTTTGGGGAGTGTGGGTGGGGAGTGGGGGTGGCGAGTATGGTTTTGGAGTGGGGGTGGGGCAGTCCCGGGGAGTGGGGGTGGGGAGTGGGGTTGGGGAGTGTGGTTTGGGGAGTGGGGGTGCGGAGTGTGGTTTGGGAGTGGAGAGTGTGGTTTGGGAGTGGGGGTGGGGAGTGTGGTTTGGGGAGTGTGGTTTGGGAATGGGGGTGGGGAGTGTGGTTTGGGGAGTGGGGGTAGGGAGTGTGGTTTGGGGGTGGGGAGTGTGGTTTGGGGAGTGGGAGTGGAGAGTGTGATTTGGGGAGTGGGGGTGGGGAGCGTGGTTTGGGAGTGGAGAGTGTAGTTTGGGATTGGGAGTGGAGAGTGTGGTTTGGGGAGTGGGGGTGGGAAGTGTGGTTTGGGGAGTGGGGGTGGGGAGTGTGGTTTGGGAGAGTGGGGGTTTGGGAGTAGGGGTGGGGAGTGTGGTTTGGGAGTGGAGGTGGGGAGTGTGGGTGGGGGTGGAGAATGTGGTTTGGGAGTGGGGGTGGGGAGTGTGGTTTGGGGAGTGTGGGTGGGGGGTGTGGTTTGGGGAGTGGGGGTGGGAGTGTGGTTTGGGGAGTGGGAGTGAGAGTGTGGTTTGGGAGTGGGGGTTGGGGAGTGTGGTTTGGGGAGTGTGGTTCGGGGAGTGTCGTTTGGGGGTGGGTAGTGTGGTTTGGGGAGTGGGGTGGAGAGTGTGGTTTGGGAGTGGGATGGGGAGTGTGGTTTGGGGGTGGGGAGTGTGGTTTGGGGGTGGGAGTGGAGAGTGTGGTTTGGGAGTGGGGGTGGGGAGTGTGGTTTGGGGAGCGTGGGTGGGTGGTGTGGTTTGGGGAGTGGGGGTGGGGAGTAGGGGTGGGAAGTGGAGAGTGTGGTTTGGGAGTGTGGGTGGGGAGTGGGAGTGGAGAGTGTGGTTTGGGAGTGGGGAGTGTGGTTTGGGGAGTGGGAGTGGGGAGTGTGGTTTGGGAGTGGGGGTGGGGAGTGTGGTTTGGGAGTGGAGAGTGTGGTTTGGGGAGTGGGGGGTGGGGGTGTGGTTTGGGGAGTGGGGGTGGGGAATGTGGTTTGGGGAGTGTGGGTGGGGGGTGTGGTTTGGGGAGTGGGAGTGGGGAGTGTGATTTGGGGGTGGGGAGTGTGGTTTGGGGAGTGGGGGTGGAGAGTGTGGTTTGGGGAGTGGGGGTGGGGAGTGTGGGTGGGGAGTGGGAGTGGAGAGTGTGGTTTGGGGAGTGGGGGTGGGGAGTGTGGTTTGGGAGTGGGGGTGGGGAGTTTGGTTGGGAGTGGGGGGTGGGGAGTGTGGTTTGGGAGTGGAGAGTGTGGTTTGGGGAGTGTGGGTGGGGAGTGTAGTTTGGGGAGTGTGGTTTGGAGAGTGTGGGTGGGGAGTGTGGTTTGGGGAGTGTGGTATGGAGTTTGGTTTGGGAGTGGAGAGTGTGGTTTGGGGAGTGTGGGTGGAGAGTGTGGTTTGGGGAGTGGGGGTGGAGAGTGCGGTTGGGGAGTGTGGGGTGGGGAGTGGGGGTGGCGAGTATGGTTTTGGAGTGGGGGTGGGGCGTCCCGGGGAGTGGGGGTGGGGAGTGGGGTTGGGGGAGTGTGGTTTGGGGAGTGGGGGTGCGGAGTGTGGTTTGGGAGTGGAGAGTGTGGTTTTGGGAGTGGGGGTGGGGAGAGTGGTTTGGGAGTGTGGTTTGGGAATGGGGGTGGGGAGTGTGGTTTGGGGAGTGGGGTGGGAGTGTGGTTTGGGGGTGGGGAGTGTGGTTTGGGGAGTGGGAGTGGAGAGTGTGATTTGGGGAGGGGGGGTGGGGAGTGTGGTTTGGGAGTGGAGAGTGTAGTTTGGGATTGGGAGTGGAGAGTGTGGTTTGGGAGTGGGGGTGGGAAGTGTGGTTTTGGGGAGTGGGGGTGGGGAGTGTGGTTTGGGAGTGGGGGTTGGGGGGTGGGTGTGGTTTGGTAGTGGAGGTGGGGAGTGTGGGTGGGGGTGGAGAATGTGGTTTGGGATGTGGGGGTGGGGGAGTGTGGTTTGGGGAGTGGGAGTGGAGAGTGTGGAGTGGAGAGTGTGGGTGTGGAGTGGGGGTGGGGAGTGGGGGTGGTGAGTGTGGGTGGGGAGTGTGGTTTGGGAGTGGGGGTGGGAATGTGGTTTGGGAGTGGAGAGTGTGATTTGGGGAGTGGGGGTGGGGAGTGTGGTTTGGGAGTGGGGGTGGGGAGTGTGGTGTGGGGGTGGGGGGTGTGGGTTTGGGAGTGGGGTGTGTGGTTTGGGGAGTGGGGGTGGGAGTGTGGTTTGGGAGTGGGAGTGGGGTGGTGGGGAGTGGGGGTGGGGGTGGGGGAGTGGTTTGGTGGGGTGGGGGGAGTGTGGTTTGGGGAGTGGGAGTGGAGAGTGTGTTTTGGGAGTGGGGGTGGGGAGTATGGTTTGGGGAGAGGGGCTGGGGAGTGGAGAGTGGTGTGGTTGGGGAGTGGGGGTGTGGGGAGTGTGCTTTGGGAGTGGGGGTGGGGAATGGAGAGTGTGGTTTGGGGAGTGGGGGTGGGGAGTGTGGTTTGGGAGTGGAGAGTGTGGTTTGGGGAGTGTGGGTGGGGAGTGTCGTTTGGGGGTGGCGAGTGTGGTTTGGGAGTGGGAGTGGAGAGTGTGGTTTGGGAGTGGGAGTGGGGAGTGTGGTTTGGGGAGTGTGGGTGGGTGGTGTGGTTTGGGGAGTGGGGGTGGAGAGTGTGGTTTGGGGGTGGGGAGTGTGGTTTGGGGAGTGTGGGTGGTGGTGTGGTTTGGGGATGGGGAGTGTGGTTTGGGGAGTGGGAGTGGAGAGTGTGGTTTGGGAGTGGGGGTGGGGAGTGTGGTTTGGGGAGTGTGGTGGGTGGTGTGGTGGTTTGGGGAGTGGGGGTGGGGAGTAGGGGTGGGAAGTGGAGAGTGTGGTTTGGGGAGTGTGGGTGGGGAGTGGGAGTGGAGAGTATGGTTTGGGAGTGGGGAGTGTGGTTTGGGGAGTGGGAGTGGGAGTGTGGTTTGGGAGTGGGGGTGGGGAGTGTGGTTTGGGAGTGGAGAGTGTGGTTTGGGGAGTGGGGGTGGGGGGTGTGGTTGGGAGTGGGGGTGGGGAGTGTGGTTTGGGGAGTGTGGGTGGGGGGTGTGGTTTGGGGAGTGGGGGTGGGGAGTGTGGTTTGGGAGTGGGGGTGGAGAGTGTGGTTTGGGAGTGGGGGTGGAGAGTGTGGTTTGGGAGTGGGGGTGGGAAGTGTGGTTTGGGGAGTGGGGGGGAGTGGGGGTGGGGAGTGTGGTTTGGGGAGTATGGGTGCGGAGTGTGGTTTGGGGAGTGGGGGTGGTGAGTGTGGTTTGGGGAGTGGGGGTGGGAGTGTGGTTTGGGAGTGGGGGTGAGAGTGTGGTTTGGGAGTGGGGGTGGAGTGTGGTTTGGGGAGTGGGGGTGGGGAGTGTGGTTTGGGGAGTGTGGGTGGGGAGTGTGGTTTGGGGAGTGGGGGTGGGGAGTGTGGTTTGGGGAGTGGGGGTGGGGAGTGTGATTTGGGGAGTGGGGGTGGGGAGTGTGGTTTGGGAGTGGGGTGGGGAGTGTGGTGTGGGGGTGGGGAGTGTGGTTGGGAGTGGGGTGTGTGGTTTGGGGAGTGGGGGTGGGAGTGTGGTTTGGGAGTGGGGGTGGGGAGTGTGGTTTGGGAGTGGGGGTGGGGAGTGTGGTTTGGGGGGGGGGGAGTGTGGTTTGGGGAGTGGGAGTGGAGAGTGTGTTTTGGGAGTGGGGGTGGGGAGTATGGTTTGGGGAGAGGGCTGGGGAGTGGAGAGTGTGGTTTGGGGAGTGGGGGTGGGGAGTGTGGTTTGGGGAGTGGGGGTGGGGAATGGAGAGTGTGGTTTGGGAGTGGGGGTGGGGAGTGTGGTTTGGGAGGGGGGGTGGAGAGTGTGGTTTGGGGAGTGTGGGTGGGGAGTGTCGTTTGGGGGTGGCGAGTGTGGTTTGGGGAGTGGGAGTGGAGAGTGTGGTTTGGGAGTGGGAGTGGGGAGTGTGGTTTGGGGAGTGTGGGTGGGTGGTGTGGTTTGGGGAGTGGGGGTGGAGAGTGTGGTTTGGGGGTGGGGAG
>NW_027253351.1:0-16285 GCF_044704955.1 Pristiophorus japonicus
TCTCTCCCCTGCTCCCTCTATCCTGCTTTCTTTCTCCTGCTCCCTCTCTCTCCTGCTCCCTCTCTCTCCTGCTCTGTCTCTCTTGCTCCGTCTCTCTCCTGCTCCCTCTCTCCTGCTCCCTCTCTCTGCTGCTCCCACTCTCCTGCGCTCTCTCTCCTGCTCCCTCTCTCTCTCTCAACTGCTCTCTCTCTCTCTCTCTCTCTCTCTCTCTCTCTCCCTCTCTCTCCTGCTCTCTCTCTCCTGCTCCCTCACTTTCTCTCTCTCTCCTGGTCCCTCTCTCTACTGCTCCCTCTCTCCTGTTCCCTCTCTCTCCTGCGCTCTCTCTCCTGCTCCCTCTCTCCTGCTCCCTCTCTCTCCTGCTCCCTCTCTCTCCTGCTCTCTCTCTCCTGCTCCCTCTCTCTCCTGCTTTCTCTCCTGCTCCCACTCTCTCCTGCTCACTCTCTCTCCTGCTCTCTCTCTCTTGCTCCCTCTCTCCTGTTCCCTCTCTCTCCTGCGCTCTCTCTCCTGCTCCCTCTCTCCTGCTCCCTCTCTCTCCTGCTCCCTCTCTCTCCTGCTCTCTCTCTCCTGCTCCCTCTCTCTCCTGCTCTCTCTCCTGCTCTCTCTCTCTTGCTCCCTCACTCCTGTTCCCTCTCTCTCCTGCTCCCTCTCTCCTGCTCCCTCTCTCTCCTGCTCCCTCTCTCCTGCTCCCCCTCTACTGCTCCCTCTCTCCTGCTCCCTGTCTCTCCTGCTCTCTCTCTCTTGCTCCCTCTCTCTCCTGCTCCCTCTCTCTGCTGCTTCCTCTCTCTCCTGCTCCCTCCCTCTCCTGCTCCCTCTCTCTCCTGCTCTCTCTCTCTTGCTCCGTCTCTCTCCTGCTCCATCTCTCCTGCTCCCTCTCTCTCCTGTTCCCTCTCTCTCCTGCTCTCTCTCTCTTGCTGCCTCTCTCTCCTGCTCCCTGTCTCTCCCCTGCTCCATCTCTGCTGCTCTCTCGCTCCCTCTCTCTCCCCTGCTCCCTCTCTCCTGCTCTCTCTCTCTTGCTCCCTCTCTCTCTTGCTCCCTCTCCTGCTCCCTCTCTCCTGCTCTCTCTCTCTTGCTCCCTCTCTCCTGCTCTCTCTCTCCTGCTCCCTCACTCCTGATCCCTCTCTCTCCTGCTCTCTCTCTCTCCTGCTCCCTCTCTCCTGCTCCCTCTCTCCTGCTCTCTCTCTCTTGTTCCCTCTCTCTTGCTCCCTCTGTCCTGCTCGCTCCCTCTTGCTCCCTCTCTCCTGCTCTCTCTCCTGCTTCCTCTCTCTCCTGCTCCCTCTTTCTCCTGCCCTCTCTCTCTCCTGCTTTCTCTCTCCTGCTCCCTCTCTCTCCTGCTCTCTCTCTCTCCTGCTCCCTCTCTCTCCTGCTCCCTCTCTCCTCCTCCCTCTCTCCTGCTCCCTCTCTTTCCTGCTCCCTCTCTCCTGCTCCCTCTCTCCTGCTCCCTCTCTCTCCTGCTCCCTCTCTCTCCTGCTCTCTCTCTCCGGCACCCTCTCTCCTGCTCCCTCGCTCTCCTGCTCCCTCTCTCTCTTGCTTCCTCTCTCCTGCTCCCCCTCTCTCCTGTTCCCTCTCTCTCCTGCTCTCTCTCCCCCTCTCTGTCTCTCTCCTGCTCTATCTCTCCTGCTCCCTCTCTCTCCTGCTCCCTCTCTCCTGCTCTCTCTCTCCTGCTCCCCCTCTTTCCTGCTCCCAATCTCCTGCTCTCTCTCTCCTGCTCCCTCTCTCCTGCTCTCTCTTTCTACTGCTTCTTTCTCATGCTCCCTCTCTCTCCTGCTCTCACTCTCCTGCTCTCTCTCTCCATCTCCCTCTCTCTCCTGCTCCCTCTCTCTCCTGCTTCCTCTCTCTTCTGTTCCCTCTCTCTCCTGCTCCCTCTCTCCTGCTCCCTCTCTCTCCAGCTCCCTCTCCCCTGCTCCCTCTCTTTCCTGCTCCCCCTCTCTCCTGCTCCCTCCCTCTCCTGCTCCCTCTCTCTCCCCTGCTCCCTCTCCCCTGCTCCCTCTCTCTCCTGCTCCCTCTCTCCTGCTCTCTCTCTCCTGCTCCCTTTCTCTCCTGCTCTCTCTCCCCTGCTCCCTCTCTCTCTCTCCTGCACTCTCTCTCTCCTGCTCCCTCTCTCTCCTGCTCCCTCTCTCTTGCTCCCTCTCTCCTGCTCCCTCTCTCTCCTGCTCCCTCTTTCCCCTGCTCCCTCTCTGCTGCTCCCTCTCTCTCCTGCTCCCTCTCTCTCCTGCTCTCTCTCTCCTGCTCCCTCTCTCCTGCTCTCTCTCTCCTGCTACCTCTCTCTCCTGCTCTCTCTCTCTCTGCTGCTCTCTCTCCTGCTCCGTCTCTTTCCTGCTCTCTCTCCCCCTCTCTGTCTCTCTCCTGCTCTCTCTCTCCTGCTCCCTCTCTCTCCTGCTCCCTCTCTCCTGCTCTCTCTCTCCTGCTCCCCCTCTTTCCTGCTCCCTCTCTCTCCTGCTCTCTCTCTCCTGCTCCCTCTCTCCTGCTCCCCCTCTCCTGCTCCCTCTCTCTCCTGCTTCCTCTCTCTCCTGCTCCCTCTCTCTCCTGCTCCCTCTCTCTCCTGCTCTCTCTCTCTTGCTCCGTCTCTCTCCTGCTCCATCTCTCCTGCTCCCTCTCTCTCCTGTTCCCTCTCTCTCCTGCTCTCTCTCTCTTGCTCCCTCTCTCTCCTGCTCCCTCTCTCTCCCCTGCTCCATCTCTGCTGCTCTCTCGCTCCCTCTCTCTCCCCTGCTCCCTCTCTCCTGCTCTCTCTCTCTTGCTCCCTCTCTCTCTTGCTCCCTCTCCTGCTCCCTCTCTCCTGCTCTCTCTCTCTTGCTCCCTCTCTCCTGCTCTCTCTCTCCTGCTCCCTCACTCCTGATCCCTCTCTCTCCTGCTCTCTCTCTCTCCTGCTCCCTCTCTCCTGCTCCCTCTCTCCTGCTCTCTCTCTCTTGTTCCCTTTCTCTTGCTCCCTCTGTCCTGCTCGCTCCCTCTTGCTCCCTCTCTCCTGCTCTCTCTCCTGCTTCCTCTCTCTCCTGCTCCCTCTTTCTCCTGCGCTCTCTCTCTCCTGCTTTCTCTCTCCTGCTCCCTCTCTCTCCTGCTCTCTCTCTCTCTCCTGCTCCCTCTCTCTCCTGCTCCCTCTCTCCTCCTCCCTGTCTCCTGCTCCCTCTCTTTCCTGCTCCCTCTCTCCTGCTCCCTCTCTCCTGCTCCCTCTCTCTCCTGCTCCCTCTCTCTCCTGCTCTCTCTCTCCGGCACCCTCTCTCCTGCTCCCTCACTCTCCTGCTCCCTCTCTCTCTTGCTTCCTCTCTCTTGCTCCCCCTCTCTCCTGTTCCCTCTCTCTCCTGCTCTCTCTCCCCCTCTCTGTCTCTCTCCTGCTCTCTCTCTCCTGCTCCCTCTCTCTCCTGCTCCCTCTCTCCTGCTCTCTCTCTCCTGCTCCCCCTCTTATCTGCTCCCAATCTCCTGCTCTCTCTCTTCTGCTCCCTCTCTCTCCAGCTCCCTCTCCCCTGCTCCCTCTCTTTCCTGCTCCCCCTCTCTCCTGCTCCCTCCCTCTCCTGCTCCCTCTCTCAACTGCTCCCTCTCTCCTGCTCCCTCTCTCTCCTGCTCCCTCTCTCTCCTGCTCTCTCTCTCTTGCTCCCTCTCTCTCCTGCTCCCTCTCTCCTGCTCCCTCTCTATCCTGCTCCCTCTCTCTTGCTCCCTCTCTCTCCTGCTCCCTCTCTCTCCCCTGCTCGCTGCTCTCTCTCTCTTGCTCCCTCTCTCTCCTGCTCCCTCTCTCTCCGCTGCTCCCTCTCTCCTGCTCCCTCTCTCTCCTGCTCCCTCTCTCTCCTGCTCTCTCTCCCCTGCTCCCTCTATCCTGCTTTCTTTCTCCTGCTCCCTCTCTCTCCTGCTCCCTCTCTCTCCTGCTCTGTCTCTCTTGCTCCGTCTCTCTCCTGCTCCCTCTCTCCTGCTCCCTCTCTCTGCTGCTCCCACTCTCCTGCGCTCTCTCTCCTGCTCCCTCTCTCTCTCTCAACTGCTCTCTCCCTCTCTCTCTCTCTCTCTCTCTCTCTCCCTCTCTCTCCTGCTCTCTCTCTCCTGCTCCCTCACTTTCTCTCTCTCTCCTGGTCCCTCTCTCTACTGCTCCCTCTCTCCTGCTCCATCTCTCTCCTGCTCTCTCGCTCCTGCTCCCTCTTTCTCCTGCTCCCACTCTCCTGCGCTCTCTCTCCTGCTCCCTCTCTCTCTCTCAACTGCTCTCTCTCTCTCTCTCTCTCTCTCTCTCTCTCTCCCTCTCTCTCCTGCTCTCTCTCTCCTGCTCCCTCACTTTCTCTCTCTCTCCTGGTCCCTCTCTCTACTGCTCCCTGTCTCCTGCTCTCTCTCTCCTGCTCCCTTTCTCTCCTGCTCCCTCTCTCCCCTCTCTCTCCTGCTCTCTCTCTCCTGCTCCCTCTCTCTCCTGCCCTCTCCTGCTCCCTTTCTCCTGCTCCCTCTCTCTGCTGCTCTCTCTCTCTTGCTCCCTCTCTCTTGCTCCCTCTCTCCTGCTCTCTCTCTCCTGCTCCCTCTCTCCTGATCCCTCTCTCTCCTGCTCTCTCTCTCTCCTGCTCCCTCTCTCCTGCTCACTCTCTCCTGCTCTCTCTCTCTTGTTCCCTCTCTCTTGCTCCCTCTGTCCTGCTCTCTCTCTCTTGCTCCCTCTCTCCTGCTCTCTCTCCTGCTTCCTCTCTCTCCTGCTCCCTCTTTCTCCTGCCCTCTCTCTCTCCTGCTCTCTCTCTCCGGCACCCTCTCTCCTGCTCCCTCGCTCTCCTGCTCCCTCTCTCTCTTGCTTCCTCTCTCCTGCTCCCCCTCTCTCCTGTTGCCTCTCTCTCCTGCTCTCTCTCTCCTGCTCCCTCTCTCTCCTGCTCTTTCTCTCTCCTGCTCCCTCTCCCCTGCTCCTTCTCTCTCCTGCTCTCGCTCTCCTGCTCCCTCTCTCTCCTGCTCCCTCTCTCTCTTGCTTCCTCTCTCCTGCTCCCCCTCTCTCCTGCTCCCTCTCTCTCCTGCTCGCTCTCTCTCCTGCTCCCTCTCTCTCCTGCTCCCTCTCTCTCTTGCTCCCTCTCTCTCCTGCTCTCTCTCTCCCCTGCTTTCTCTCTCCTGCTCCCTCTCTCTCCTGCTCTCTCTCTCAAGCTCCCTCTCTCTCCTGCTCCCTCTCTCCTCCTCCCTCTCTCCTGCTCCCTCTCTTTCCTGCTCCCTCTCTCCTACACCCTCTCTCCTGCTCCCTCTCTCTCCTGCTCCCTCTCTCTCCTGCTCTCTCTCTCCGGCACCCTCTCTCCTGCTCGCTCGCTCTCCTACTCCCTCTCTCTCTTGCTTCCTCTCTCCTGCTCCCCCTCTCTCCTGCTCCCTCTCTCTCCTGCTCTCTCTCTCCTGCTCCCTCTCTCTCCTGCTCTTTTTCTCTCCTGCTCCCTCTCCCCTGCTCCCTCTCTCTCCTGCTCTCTCTCCTGCTCCCTCGCTTTCCTGCTCTTTCTCTCTCCTGCTCCCTCTCCCCTGCTCCCTCTCTCTCCTGCTCTCTCTCTCCTGCTCCCTCTCTCTCCTGCTCTTTCTCTCTCCTGCTCCATCTCTCTCCTGCTCTCTCGCTCCTGATCCCTCTCTCTCCTGCTCCCCATCTCCTGCTCCCTCTCTCTCCTGCTCCCTCTCGCTCCTGCTGTCTCTCTCTCCTCTCTCTCCCGCTGTCTCTCTCTCCTGCTCTCTCTCTCCTGCTCCCTCTCTCTCTGCTGCTCTCTCTCTCTCTGCTCCCTCTCTCTCCTGATCTCTCTCCCCTGCTCTCTCTCTCTCTCTCTCCTGCTCTCTCTCTCTCCTGCTCCCTCTCCTGCTCCCTCTCTCTCCTGCTCCCTCTCTCTCCTGCTGCCTCTCTCTTGCTCCCTCTCTCTCCTGCTCCCTCTCTCCTGCTCCCTCTCTCTCCTGCTCCCTCTCTCTCTCCTGCTCTCTCTCTCTTGCTCCCTCTCTCTCCTGCTCCCTCTCTCTCCTGCTCTCTCTCTCCTGCTCCCTCTCTCTCCTGCGCTCTCTCTCTCTGCTGCTCTCTCTCTCCTGCTCCCTCTCTCCTGCTCTCTCTCTCCTGCTCCCCCTCTTTCCTGCTCCCTCTCTCTCCTGCTCTCTCTCTCCTGCTCCCTCTCTCCTGCTCTCTCTCTCTACTGCTTCTTTCTCATGCTCCCTCTCTCTCCTGCTCTCACTCTCTTTCTCTCTCTCTCCTGCTCCATCTCTCTCCTGCTCTCTCTCTCTCCTGCTGTCTCTCTCCTGCTCCCTCTCTCTCCTGTTCCCTCGCTCTCCTGCTCCCTCTCTCTCCTGCTCCCTCTCTCTCCTGTTCCCTCTCTCCTGCTCCCTCTCTCTCCTGCTCCCTCTCTCTTCTGTTCCCTCTCTCTCCAGCTCCCTCTCTCCTGCTCCCTCTCTCTCCAGCTCCCTCTCCCCTGCTCCCTCTCTCTCCTGCTCCCTCTCTCTACTGCTCCCTCTCTCCTGCTCCCTCTCTCTCCTGCTCCCCCTCTCCTGCTCCCTCGCTCTCCTGCTCTCTCTCTCCTGCTCCCTCTCTCTCCTGCTCCCTCTCTCTCCTGCTCTCTCTCCCTCTTGCTCCTCTCTCTCCTGCTTCCTCTCTCCTGCTCCCTCTCTCTCCTGCTCCCTCTCTCTCCTGCTCCCTCTCTTCAGCTCCCTCTCTCTCTCCTGCTCTCTCTCTCTTGCTCCCTCTCTCTCCTGCTCCCTCTCTCTCCCCTGCTCCCTGCTCTCTCTCTCTTGCTCACTCTCTCTCCTGCTCCCTCTCTCTCCCCTGCTCCCTCTCCCCTGCTCCCTCTCTCTCCTGCTCCCTCTCTCTCCTACTCTCTCTCCCCTGCTCCCTCTCTCCTGCTCTCTCTCTCCTGCTCCCTCTCTCTCCTGCTCTGTCTCTCTCTGCTGCTCTCTCTCTCCTGCTCCCTTTCTCTCCTGCTCTCTCTCCCCTGCTCCCTCTCTCTCTCTCCTGCTCTCTCTCTCTCCTGCTCCCTCTCTCTCCTGCTCCCTCTCTCTTGCTCCCTCTCTCTCCTGCTACCTCTCTCCTGCTCCCTCTCTCTCCTGCTCCCTCTTTCCCCTGCTCCCTCTCTCCTGCTCCCTCTCTATCCTGCTCCCTCTCTCTCCTGCTCTCTCTCTCCTGCTCCCTCTCTCTCCTGCTCTCTCTCTCCTGCTCCCTCTCTCTCCTGCTCTCTCTCTCTCTGCTGCTCTCTCTCCTGCTCCCTCTCTCTCCTGCTCCCTCTCTCTCCTGCTCTCTCTCTCCTGCTCCCTCTCTCTCCTGCTCCCTCTCTCCTGCTCCCCCTCTTTCCTGCTCCCTCTCTCTCCTGCTCTCTCTCTCCTGCTCCCTCTCTCCTGCTCTCTCTCTCTACTGCTTCTTTCTCATGCTCCCTCTCTCTCCTGCTCTCACTCTCTTTCTCTCTCTCTCCTGCTCCCTCTCTCTCCTGCTCTCTCTCTCTCCTGCTGTCTCTCTCCTGCTCCCTCTCTCTCCTGTTCCCTCGCTCTCCTGCTCCCTCTCTCTCCTGCTCCCTCTCTCTCCTGTTCCCTCTCTCCTGCTCCCTCTCTCTCCTGCTCCCTCTCTCTTCTGTTCCCTCTCTCTCCAGCTCCCTCTCTCCTGCTCCCTCTCTCTCCAGCTCCCTCTCCCCTGCTCCCTCTCTCTCCTGCTCCCTCTCTCCTGCTCCCTCTCTCTCCTGCTCCCCCTCTCCTGCTCCCTCGCTCTCCTGCTCCCTCTCTCCTGCTCCCTCTCTCTCCTGCTCCCTCTCTCTCCTGCTCTCTCTCTCTTGCGCCCTCTCTCTCCTGCTTCCTCTCTCCTGCTCCCCCTCTCTCCTGCTCCCTCCCTCTCCTGCTCCCTCTCTCAACTGCTCCCTCTCTCCTGCTCCCTCTCTCTCCTGCTCCCTCTCTCTCCTGCTCTCTCTCTCTTGCTCCCTCTCTCTCCTGCTCCCTCTCTCCTGCTCCCTCTCTATCCTGCTCCCTCTCTCTTGCTCCCTCTCTCTCCTGCTCCCTCTCTCTCCCCTGCTCGCTGCTCTCTCTCTCTTGCTCCCTCTCTCTCCTGCTCCCTCTCTCTCCCCTGCTCCCTCTCTCCTGCTCCCTCTCTCTCCTGCTCCCTCTCTCTCCTGCTCTCTCTCCCCTGCTCCCTCTATCCTGCTTTCTTTCTCCTGCTCCCTCTCTCTCCTGCTCCCTCTCTCTCCTGCTCTGTCTCTCTTGCTCCGTCTCTCTCCTGCTCCCTCTCTCCTGCTCCCTCTCTCTGCTGCTCCCACTCTCCTGCGCTCTCTCTCCTGCTCCCTCTCTCTCTCTCAACTGCTCTCTCTCTCTCTCTCTCTCTCTCTCTCTCCCTCTCTCTCCTGCTCTCTCTCTCCTGCTCCCTCACTTTCTCTCTCTCTCCTGGTCCCTCTCTCTACTGCTCCCTCTCTCCTGCTCCATCTCTCTCCTGCTCTCTCGCTCCTGCTCCCTCTTTCTCCTGCTCCCACTCTCCTGCGCTCTCTCTCCTGCTCCCTCTCTCTCTCTCAACTGCTCTCTCTCTCTCTCTCTCTCTCTCTCTCTCTCTCCCTCTCTCTCCTGCTCTCTCTCTCCTGCTCCCTCACTTTCTCTCTCTCTCCTGGTCCCTCTCTCTACTGCTCCCTGTCTCCTGCTCTCTCTCTCCTGCTCCCTTTCTCTCCTGCTCCCTCTCTCCCCTCTCTCTCCTGCTCTCTCTCTCCTGCTCCCTCTCTCTCCTGCCCTCTCCTGCTCCCTTTCTCCTGCTCCCTCTCTCTCCTGCTCTCTCTCTCTTGCTCCCTCTCTCTTGCTCCCTCTCTCCTGCTCTCTCTCTCCTGCTCCCTCTCTCCTGATCCCTCTCTCTCCTGCTCTCTCTCTCTCCTGCTCCCTCTCTCCTGCTCACTCTCTCCTGCTCTCTCTCTCTTGTTCCCTCTCTCTTGCTCCCTCTGTCCTGCTCTCTCTCTCTTGCTCCCTCTCTCCTGCTCTCTCTCCTGCTTCCTCTCTCTCCTGCTCCCTCTTTCTCCTGCCCTCTCTCTCTCCTGCTCTCTCTCTCCGGCACCCTATCTCCTGCTCCCTCGCTCTCCTGCTCCCTCTCTCTCTTGCTTCCTCTCTCCTGCTCCCCCTCTCTCCTGTTGCCTCTCTCTCCTGCTCTCTCTCTCCTGCTCCCTCTCTCTCCTGCTCTTTCTCTCTCCTGCTCCCTCTCCCCTGCTCCTTCTCTCTCCTGCTCTCGCTCTCCTGCTCCCTCTCTCTCCTGCTCCCTCTCTCTCTTGCTTCCTCTCTCCTGCTCCCCCTCTCTCCTGCTCCCTCTCTCTCCTGCTCGCTCTCTCTCCTGCTCCCTCTCTCTCCTGCTCCCTCTCTCTCTTGCTCCCTCTCTCTCCTGCTCTCTCTCTCCCCTGCTTTCTCTCTCCTGCTCCCTCTCTCTCCTGCTCTCTCTCTCAAGCTCCCTCTCTCTCCTGCTCCCTCTCTCCTCCTCCCTCTCTCCTGCTCCCTCTCTTTCCTGCTCCCTCTCTCCTACACCCTCTCTCCTGCTCCCTCTCTCTCCTGCTCCCTCTCTCTCCTGCTCTCTCTCTCCGGCACCCTCTCTCCTGCTCGCTCGCTCTCCTACTCCCTCTCTCTCTTGCTTCCTCTCTCCTGCTCCCCCTCTCTCCTGCTCCCTCTCTCTCCTGCTCTCTCTCTCCTGCTCCCTCTCTCTCCTGCTCTTTTTCTCTCCTGCTCCCTCTCCCCTGCTCCCTCTCTCTCCTGCTCTCTCTCCTGCTCCCTCGCTTTCCTGCTCTTTCTCTCTCCTGCTCCCTCTCCCCTGCTCCCTCTCTCTCCTGCTCTCTCTCTCCTGCTCCCTCTCTCTCCTGCTCTTTCTCTCTCCTGCTCCATCTCTCTCCTGCTCTCTCGCTCCTGATCCCTCTCTCTCCTGCTCCCCATCTCCTGCTCCCTCTCTCTCCTGCTCCCTCTCGCTCCTGCTGTCTCTCTCTCCTCTCTCTCCCGCTGTCTCTCTCTCCTGCTCTCTCTCTCCTGCTCCCTCTCTCTCCTGCTCTTTTTCTCTCCTGCTCCCTCTCCCCTGCTCCCTCTCTCTCCTGCTCTCTCTCCTGCTCCCTCGCTTTCCTGCTCTCTCTCTCTCCTGCTCTCTCTCTCTCCTGCTCCCTCTCCTGCTCCCTCTCTCTCCTGCTCCCTCTCTCTCCTGCTGCCTCTCTCTTGCTCCCTCTCTCTCCTGCTCCCTCTCTCCTGCTCCCTCTCTCTCCTGCTCCCTCTCTCTCTCCTGCTCTCTCTCTCTTGCTCCCTCTCTCTCCTGCTCCCTCTCTCTCCTGCTCTCTCTCTCCTGCTCCCTCTCTCTCCTGCGCTCTCTCTCTCTGCTGCTCTCTCTCTCCTGCTCCCTCTCTCTCTTGCTCTCTCTCCCCCTCTCTGTCTCTCTCCTGCTCTCTCTCTCCTGCTCCCTCTCTCTCCTGCTCCCTCTCTCCTGCTCTCTCTCTCCTGCTCCCCCTCTTTCCTGCTCCCTCTCTCTCCTGCTCTCTCTCTCCTGCTCCCTCTCTCCTGCTCTCTCTCTCTACTGCTTCTTTCTCATGCTCCCTCTCTCTCCTGCTCTCACTCTCTTTCTCTCTCTCTCCTGCTCCATCTCTCTCCTGCTCTCTCTCTCTCCTGCTGTCTCTCTCCTGCTCCCTCTCTCTCCTGTTCCCTCGCTCTCCTGCTCCCTCTCTCTCCTGCTCCCTCTCTCTCCTGTTCCCTCTCTCCTGCTCCCTCTCTCTCCTGCTCCCTCTCTCTTCTGTTCCCTCTCTCTCCAGCTCCCTCTCTCCTGCTCCCTCCCTCTCCAGCTCCCTCTCCCCTGCTCCCTCGCTCTCCTGCTCCCTCTCTCCTGCTCCCTCTCTCTCCTGCTCCCTCTCTCTCCTGCTCTCTCTCTCTTGCGCCCTCTCTCTCCTGCTTCCTCTCTCCTGCTCCCTCTCTCTCCTGCTCCCTCTCTCTCCTGCTCCCTCTCTTCAGCTCCCTCTCTCTCTCCTGCACTCTCTCTCTTGCTCCCTCTCTCTCCTGCTCCCTCTCTCTCCCCTGCTCCCTGCTCTCTCTCTCTTGCTCCCTGTCTCTCCTGCTCCCTCTCTCTCCCCTGCTCCCTCTCTCCTGCTCCCTCTCTCTCCTGCTCCCTCTCTCTCCTGCTCTCTCTCCCCTGCTCACTCTCTCCTGCACTCTCTCTCCTGCTCCCTCTCTCTCCCGCTCTCTCTCTCTCTGCTGCTCTCTCTCTCCTGCTCCCTTTCTCTCCTGCTCTCTCTCCCCTGCTCCCTCTCTCTCTCTCCTGCTCTCTCTCTCTCCTGCTCCCTCTCACTCCTGCTCCCTCTCTCTTGCTCCCTCTCTCTCCTGCTCCCTCTCTCCTGCTCCCACTCTCTCCTGCTCCCTCTCGCTCTCCTGCTCCCTCTCTCCTGCTCCCTCTCTCTCCTGCTCTCTCTCTCCTGCTCCCTCTCTCCTGCTCTCTCTCTCCTGCTCCCTCGCTCCTGCTCCCTCTCTCTCCTGCTCCCTCTCTCTCCTGCTCCCTTTCTCTCCTGCTCTCTCTCTCATGCTCCCCCTCTCTCCTGCTCTCTCTCTCTTGCTCCCTCTCTCTCCTGCTCCCTCTCTCCTTCCTGCTCCCTCTCTCTCCTGCTCCTTTTCTCTCCTGCTCACTCTCTCTCCTGCTCCCTCTCTCCTGCTCCCTCTCTCTCTTGCTCCCTCTCTCCTGCTCCCACTCTCTCCTGCTCACTCTCTCTCCTGCTCTCTCTCTCTTGCTCCCTCTCTCCTGTTCCCTCTCTCTCCTGCGCTCTCTCTCCTGCTCCCTCTCTCCTGCTCCCTCTCTCTCCTGCTCCCTCTCTCTCCTGCTCTCTCTCTCCTGCTCCCTCTCTCTCCTGCTTTCTCTCCTGCTCCCACTCTCTCCTGCTCACTCTCTCTCCTGCTCTCTCTCTCTTGCTCCCTCTCTCCTGTTCCCTCTCTCTCCTGCGCTCTCTCTCCTGCTCCCTCTCTCCTGCTCCCTCTCTCTCCTTCTCCCTCTCTCTCCTGCTCTCTCTCTCCTGCTCCCTCTCTCTCCTGCTCTCTCTCCTGCTCTCTCTCTCTTGCTCCCTCACTCCTGTTCCCTCTCTCTCCTGCTCCCTCTCTCCTGCTCCCTCTCTCTCCTGCTCCCTCTCTCCTGCTCCCCCTCTACTGCTCCCTCTTTCTCCTGTTCCCACTCTCTCCGGCTCTCTCTCTCTTGCTCCCTCTCTCTCCTGCTCCCTCTCTCCTGCTCTCTCTCTCCTGCTCCCCCTCTCCTGCTCCCTGTCTCTCCTGCTCTCTCTCTCTTGCTCCCTCTCTCTCCTGCTCCCGCTCTCTGCTGCTTCCTCTCTCTCCTGCTCCCTCCCTCTCCTGCTCCCTCTCTCTCCTGCTCTCTCTCTCTTGCTCCGTCTCTCTCCTGCTCCATCTCTCCTGCTCCCTCTCTCTCCTGTTCCCTCTCTCTCCTGCTCTCTCTCTCTTGCTGCCTCTCTCTCCTGCTCCCTGTCTCTCCCCTGCTCCATCTCTGCTGCTCTCTCGCTCCCTCTCTCTCCCCTGCTCCCTCTCTCCTGCTCTCTCTCTCTCCTGCTCCCTCTCTCCTGCTCCCTCTCTCCTGCTCTCTCTCTCTTGTTCCCTCTCTCTTGCTCCGTCTGTCCTGCTCGCTCCCTCTTGCTCCCTCTCTCCTGCTCTCTCTCCTGCTTCCTCTCTCTCCTGCTCCCTCTTTCTCCTGCCCTCTCTCTCTCCTGCTTTCTCTCTCCTGCTCCCTCTCTCTCCTGCGCTCTCTCTCTCCTGCTCCCTCTCTCTCCTGCTCCCTCTCTCCTCCTCCCTCTCTCCTGCTCCCTCTCTTTCCTGCTCCCTCTCTCCTGCTCCCTCTCTCCTGCTCCCTCTCTCTCCTGCTCCCTCTCTCTCCTGCTCTCTCTCTCCGGCACCCTCTCTCCTGCTCCCTCGCTCTCCTGCTCCCTCTCTCTCTTGCTTCCTCTCTCCTGCTCCCCCTCTCTCCTGTTCCCTCTCTCTCCTGCTCTCTCTCCCCCTCTCTGTCTCTCTCCTGCTCTCTCTCTCCTGCTCCCTCTCTCTCCTGCTCCCTCTCTCCTGCTCTCTCTCTCCTGCTCCCCCTCTTTCCTGCTCCCAATCTCCTGCTCTCTCTCTCCTGCTCCCTTTCTCTCCTGCTCTCTCTCCCCTGCTCCCTCTCTCTCTCTCCTGCTCTCTCTCTCTCCTGCTCCCTCTCACTCCTGCTCCCTCTCTCTTGCTCCCTCTCTCTCCTGCTCCCTCTCTCCTGCTCCCACTCTCTCCTGCTCCCTCTCGCTCTCCTGCTCCCTCTCTCCTGCTCCCTCTCTCTCCTGCTCTCTCTCTCCTGCTCCCTCTCTCCTGCTCTCTCTCTCCTGCTCCCTCGCTCCTGCTCCCTCTCTCTCCTGCTCCCTCTCTCTCCTGCTCCCTTTCTCTCCTGCTCTCTCTCTCATGCTCCCCCTCTCTCCTGCTCTCTCTCTCTTGCTCCCTCTCTCTCCTGCTCCCTCTCTCCTTCCTGCTCCCTCTCTCTCCTGCTCCTTTTCTCTCCTGCTCACTCTCTCTCCTGCTCCCTCTCTCCTGCTCCCTCTCTCTCTTGCTCCCTCTCTCCTGCTCCCACTCTCTCCTGCTCACTCTCTCTCCTGCTCTCTCTCTCTTGCTCCCTCTCTCCTGTTCCCTCTCTCTCCTGCGCTCTCTCTCCTGCTCCCTCTCTCCTGCTCCCTCTCTCTCCTGCTCCCTCTCTCTCCTGCTCTCTCTCTCCTGCTCCCTCTCTCTCCTGCTTTCTCTCCTGCTCCCACTCTCTCCTGCTCACTCTCTCTCCTGCTCTCTCTCTCTTGCTCCCTCTCTCCTGTTCCCTCTCTCTCCTGCGCTCTCTCTCCTGCTCCCTCTCTCCTGCTCCCTCTCTCTCCTTCTCCCTCTCTCTCCTGCTCTCTCTCTCCTGCTCCCTCTCTCTCCTGCTCTCTCTCCTGCTCTCTCTCTCTCTTGCTCCCTCACTCCTGTTCCCTCTCTCTCCTGCTCCCTCTCTCCTGCTCCCTCTCTCTCCTGCTCCCTCTCTCCTGCTCCCCCTCTACTGCTCCCTCTTTCTCCTGTTCCCACTCTCTCCGGCTCTCTCTCTCTTGCTCCCTCTCTCTCCTGCTCCCTCTCTCCTGCTCTCTCTCTCCTGCTCCCCCTCTCCTGCTCCCTGTCTCTCCTGCTCTCTCTCTCTTGCTCCCTCTCTCTCCTGCTCCCTCTCTCTGCTGCTTCCTCTCTCTCCTGCTCCCTCCCTCTCCTGCTCCCTCTCTCTCCTGCTCTCTCTCTCTTGCTCCGTCTCTCTCCTGCTCCATCTCTCCTGCTCCCTCTCTCTCCTGCTCCCTCTCTCTCCCCTGCTCCCTGCTCTCTCTCTCTTGCTCCCTCTCTCTCCTGCTCCCTCTCTCTCCCCTGCTCCCTCTCTCCTGCTCCCTCTCTCTCCTGCTCCCTCTCTCTCCTGCTCTCTCTCTCTCTGCTGCTCTCTCTCTCCTGCTCCCTTTCTCTCCTGCTCTCTCTCCCCTGCTCCCTCTCTCTCTCTCCTGCTCTCTCTCTCTCCTGCTCCCTCTCTCTCCTGCTCCCTCTCTCTTGCTCCCTCTCTCTCCTGCTCCCTCTCTCCTGCTCCCTCTCTCTCCTGCTCCATCTCGCTCTCCTGCTCCCTCTCTCCTGCTCCCTCTCTCTCCTGCTCTCTCTTTCCTGCTCCCTCTCTCCTGCTCTCTCTCTCCTGCTCCCTCGCTCCTGCTCCCTCTCTCTCCTGCTCCCTCTCTCTCCAGCTCCCTCTCCCCTGCTCCCTCTCTCTCCTGCTCCCTCTCTCTCCTGCTCCCTCTCTCCTGCTCCCTCTCTCTCCTGCTCCCCCTCTCCTGCTCCCTCGCTCTCCTGCTCCCTCTCTCCTGCTCCCTCTCTCTCCTGCTCCCTCTCTCTCCTGCTCTCTCTCTCTTGCTCCCTCTCTCTCCTGCTTCCTCTCTCCTGCTCCCTCTCTCTCCTGCTCCCTCTCTCTCCTGCTCCCTCTCTTCAGCTCCCTCTCTCTCTCCTGCACTCTCTCTCTTGCTCCCTCTCTCTCCTGCTCCCTCTCTCTCCCCTGCTCTCTGCTCTCTCTCTCTTGCTCCCTCTCTCTCCTGCTCCCTCTCTCTCTCCTGCTCCCTCTCTCTCCCCTGCTCCCTCTCTCCTGCTCCCTCTCTCTCCTGCTCCCTCTCTCTCCTGCTCTCTCTCCCCTGCTCCCTCTCTCCTGCACTCTCTCTCCTGCTCCCTCTCTCTCCTGCTCTCTCTCTCTCTGCTGCTCTCTCTCTCCTGCTCCCTTTCTCTCTTGCTCTCTCTCCCCTGCTCCCTCTCTCTCTCTCCTGCTCTCTCTCTCTCCTGCTCCCACTCTCTCCTGCTCCCTCTCTCTTGCTCCCTCTCTCTCCTGCTCCCTCTCTCCTGCTCCCACTCTCTCCTGCTCCCTCTCGCTCTCCTGCTCCCTCTCTCCTGCTCCCTCTCTCTCCTGCTCTCTCTCTCCTGCTCCCTCTCTCCTGCTCTCTCTCTCCTGCTCCCTCGCTCCTGCTCCCTCTCTCTCCTGCTCCCTCTCTCTCCTGCTCCCTTTCTCTCCTGCTCTCTCTCTCATGCTCCCCCTCTCTCCTGCTCTCTCTCTCTTGCTCCCTCTCTCTCCTGCT
The DNA here is from genome assembly GCF_044704955.1 of Pristiophorus japonicus. Lineage (NCBI taxonomy): Eukaryota > Metazoa > Chordata > Chondrichthyes > Pristiophoridae > Pristiophorus > Pristiophorus japonicus. Next base: position 15,498 of record NW_027253351.1, read on the forward strand.
CCCTCTCTCCTTCCTGCTCCCTCTCTCTCCTGCTCCTTTTCTCTCCTGCTCACTCTCTCTCCTGCTCCCTCTCTCTCCTGCTCCCTCTCTCTCCTGCTCCCTCTCTCCTGCTCCCTCTCTCTCCTGCTCCCTCTCTCCTGCTCCCCCTCTACTGCTCCCTCTTTCTCCTGCTCCCACTCTCTCCGGCTCTCTCTCTCTTGCTCCCTCTCTCTCCTGCTCCCTCTCTCCTGCTCTCTCTCTCCTGCTCCCCCTCTCCTGCTCCCTGTCTCTCCTGCTCTCTCTCTCTTGCTCCCTCTCTCTCCTGCTCCCTCTCTCCTGCTCTCTCTCTCCTGCTCCCCCTCTCCTGCTCCCTCTCTCTCCTGCTTCCTCTCTCTCCTGCTCCCTCTCTCTTCTGCTCCCTCTCTCTCCTGCTCTCTCTCTCTTGCTCCGTCACTCTCCTGCTCCATCTCTCCTGCTCCCTCTCTCTCCTGTTCCCTCTCTCTCCTGCTCTCTCTCTCTTGCTCCCTCTCTCTCCTGCTCCCTCTCTCTGCTGCTTCCTCTCTCTCCTGCTCCCTCCCTCTCCTGCTCCCTCTCTCTCCTGCTCTCTCTCTCTTGCTCCGTCTCTCTCCTGCTCCATCTCTCCTGCTCCCTCTCTCTCCTGTTCCCTCTCTCTCCTGCTCTCTCTCTCTTGCTGCCTCTCTCTCCTGCTCCCTGTCTCTCCCCTGCTCCATCTCTGCTGCTCTCCTGCTCCCTCCCTCTCCTGCTCCCTCTCTCTCCTGCTCCCTCTCTCTCCTGCTCCCTCTCTTCAG